>NC_056734.1:675960844-675980844 GCF_019279795.1 Protopterus annectens | reverse complement strand
AAAAAATTAACCGAACAACAGGTTTTACATTTGTGCATTTTCTGAACAATAAGAATAGTGAAATTGTATGTTGGCATTTTTGACTTGACTATAATTCTTAGTGACAGAGCAAAATATTCAGCGTCAGTTGAGAGGCAAGGAAAGTTCCTAGTGCAATACCCGATCATGACATCTTGCATTATAAAAGTGCGTTACCAGTTTATTTTGTCCCAGTGTTGATGAATAACCACAATGCTCTGTCCATGCCATTCTTATTATCCATTTGTTGCACTTCCTGGGCGTTGATTATGTGCAGCTTTGCAATGGGCAAAAACATATTGTCTGGCCTATAAATCATTGTAGTATTCTATCACAATTTTAATTGATGTCGTCTTTTCTTCTCAAGTCTCCTTAGTAATGTCAAGCAGTCCTCTGAGATATCTGCTATAAAGAGTTCAGATTGAATAAGCCCAGATGAAGCCTGTGATACCTCTCTTATAACAAATAATATGTAAGGTAACAATTAGTCTTTCTTAATTTGTCCTATCTCTGTTAGTGACGTTCCTCAATATGGACTTCAGTTTGTTATTGAACATCTATATTAGTCCATAAGTCTGTGGTAGACCGATGTTGCCTTCTGTTGCCTGACTTTAAAGAACTGGCATAACTGAGTCACTACCTTCGATATAAAGGCAGTAACTTGTCCAGTAAGTACTTTGGATAATAAGTTTAGTCAGAAGAGTCTTGAGTTGAAATAACTTTATTCTTACAGATATTAGGCAGAATTTTCACATAGATGGCAAGCAGGCACATTATATATTGATTTTCCATAAAACGTGAAGCATGTTTAAAAGCATATAACTAAAAATAGACCACTATGACATAAGTGCATTTTTTAAATAGAGAACAAATGGTGTTATTAGTCCTTATCAAAAATAAGTATCCCAATAGTTCTTGCCATGTGCTCCTTCTTTAACCAGACAAATGAATTCACTGTGTTAGCTAGCAGAATGTTCCATTTCCTGTTTACTATACATGCTAAAGCAGTTAGGAAAGCAATCCTTGCCTAATTTCAGCAACAGATATTGCACCTCACTTGTCTTCTTTCATACAGGACTTGTGCATTCTGTATGAACTGAAGGATGTCTGGTATTACATAGCTATACTGTGTCAGCCTGACATGTAACTGCAGTTAGAAAAACACATGGTAAAAGTACAGAGACACATAATATGCTCCTGCCCAACAACTGTCTAAGCATGTAATTGTCAAAACAAACTTAAATATTTAAACAATGGGTAATTGCTGGTCAAACCTGTTTTTGTTTTCTTTTGCTATTCTAAGCCAAAATGCAAAAATAAAGAAAAAAAAAAGTAACTGGCCTTAGTAGTGTTTCCATTTGCCATTTTTAAGGCTAGAATATCAAAAATAATACTGTCATTTCCACTATTTGCTAAATCATGTTTCTTTCATACATCCAAATACATTTTCATTTGTTAAATATTAAGGTTTTTATCAAATATCGTTGTCACTAAACTATTGTCATTCAAACAAGCACTTATCAAAGGTCAAATATTTTTATTCAACTTGGATTTGCACCTTGAGTTCACTTTTATAGCATCAATAATGATTATACTTGTAGAATATGCCTGTTGACATAATTTTAGATTCTTGGAATGTTAGAGGCATTCAAGATAAAGCGAAAAAGTCACTATTATTTCATATGATCTTTAAATCACAGGCTAACATTTGTTTTATTCAAGAGACCCATATTTCACGTATTGATTGGAATAAAGAGTTAAAAAAAAATGGATCAAAAAGATTATAGCTTCAGGTGACTCATCTAACTCCAGAGGTGTAGTTATAATCATTAAACAAAAAATCATTGGGAATATTATTGATGAGAAATTTGATGATGAGGGGAGGTGGTGCTTATTTACCGCTTCTATTGCTGGTTTGGACAAACCCTTATTAATTTTAAATCTGTATGGCCCATGTAATTCACAACATTTGTTCATTTAAAAAATTTACAATATTCTTGCATCCTATAAGGATCATCATATTATAGTGGGTGGTGACTGGAATGCAGTTATAAACCCTGTAATTGATCGTTCCCGCTCCACTGTCACCTATAATCTTCAATCTACTCTGGCTATAAATGATTTGATGACAGAATATAATTTAATAGATCCCCTCCGCACTGTTAAAAATATAAACAAGAATGATATATATACTTATTATTCTAAGTGCTATCATTCGTGGTCCAGATTAGACTTCTTTCTAATTTCAGATTATATTTCAAAATATATTGTGGACTTTACTACAGAACCCAGATTCTTTTCGGATCACTCAAGAATTTCACTAAAATTGAACATAAAACCCAATATCAAAAATAAAACTATGTTTAATAAGTGGATCTTAAATAATAACTTATTGTCAAATATTTTTATTCAACTTGGATTAATATAATAATATTATGTGATGGGTGCTCTGTAAAAAAGTCTGATTTATCCCACTGGGTAATTTTCAAATTATACTGCTATATGTAACCTTACTAGCCCACCTCCTAGACATTGTCATCAGCACTGAAGATGCATAGTGGTTCAAAGACTTCCTGACTAATATCCTTTTCTGGGAAGATTGTCTCCTGTCTGTCTCATACTGCATATACTAATTCAGGTGTACCACAGGGATCAACACTTTCCCCATTGCTCTTTTACCATTTTTTTATAAATAAGTCAACCCTTGACCTTCCCCATTTCCAAATCCTTTTATATGCAGATGTTATGGCTATCTATAGAACCAATGCAGCACAGAAGGTAAACCAAACCTAGCTAAGATCGCTTGAAAAACTGATGCCCTTATTTTTAAGAGAAGAAAATCATCAAACCTAATTTAATAAATGAATTGGACCCCAGGTCAGTATCATTGTAAAAATTCTGACCACTAAGTGTCCCATATTTCCTATCTGATTATTTCCCTTGTTGAAGAGGCAAAATAGCTATTTATGCCACAGCCAACTCTTCCTGATGGATTCTATTTAATTTTACATGCTGTCTCTCTACTTCCCATCTATGGATCGCATAATGATGAACAAATAAATCTAGTGACTAGGCCTAATCTGTGGCTAAATCATTTAACTGATGAGGATGTCAGTGCCCTTGGCAATGTGTGCATTCCTTTCTTACTTATTTGTGGCCAATATCTCTAATTTCATGTGTTTCTTTTTATTTCTGCGATAAGTATTCTCAGTCATTTTCTGCCTTATGTCATTAAGCTAATAAATAGAAGCTCACAACAAAACCTTCACCTCCTCGGTAAATATATCCAGCACAATGACGAAGATCAAAATGGAAATGGAAATCCAGCTGCTTACTTACCACCTTCAAGGAATAAAAAAGACTACAAAAACTTTGTCTTTTATATTATATTACTAATTACATTCAGTTAATCAATTAAACAATAAAAATATGTTCTTATTTTAAAGCAAACACTTCCAATTCAGTTCATTATTTAACCCCTTAGGAACCAATGCCGTATATTTTAAAATGTAAATACTTTCCTTATATAATAACTTTTGTTTTAATATAGTTTCATTAACGTCTATACATTCTATTTGCTCTAAAACAGTGCCATGCAACAAATTAACATCACTATTGTGAAACATTTTAAAATGTGAAGCAATCACTTTATCTTCCTTACAATTTTTTATATCTCTCATATGCTCCATAAATCTAACATGAATAACTAGAAGCTATTTTGTAGCAGACTCCTCAAGAGGATTTGGAAAAATTATGATAAGCACCTAAATTTTCTGGTATGTTGTTTGTGCCGGGATGTGTATTTGTATTACAAAAATGTAGTCCTTCGATATATCTCATATTTTTTGTGAACAATCTTTCTTGGATAAATTCACAAACATGTTCACATATTTTATGCATCTTTAAACAGAATTGTCAGATGTATACATATTTGTAAAGTAATCTATCTGTGACCAAAGTACACTGACTGCAAGTAGTAATATTATAATTTATCTGTATATATGGCATGAATCAACAATATACATACCTTTTAACTGTTTAGAATTTTGCAGAATGTCCCAGATTTTGTCTCATATTGTTGCCTTTTTCTGTGTAAAATGTTTGATTTTCTGGTAAATCACTGAGGATTACAGTTAAGCAATAATGCAGGACATTGCAGTTTCATACTACATATTGTTCAGAAAATGCATGCTACTGCAAAACCTGTTGCTTTATTAAACTTCCTTGATTTGGGGCCTTTGTTATTCTTGGATTTCTTAAGAATTCTTGAGCAATGAAGTTGAGAGGTGTTCTAATATATATTGGTGACCATCCTTTGGAAAAATATGGTTTCCATGCAGTTGTTCATACATTTCTTCATTATTATTATTATTATTATTATTATTATTATTATTATTATTATTATTATTATTATAAAACCAATGTAAAACATTTTTGTGAACTACCAAATCAATATATTAAATATTTTTCTGTAGTTTTCTGATACATTAACTTTTGGAAAGACGATGTCACAGTGCAATTATTTAACTGTTAACATGGAGCTCAAAATAAATTCAATTTTATTTATGTCACAATAGTAATTGCTAGTTACCCAGGAGTAATCCTAGAATCTTTTCATTCTGCAAAATATTCAAATTTTACTGAACTACTAGTATGAGCATAAGAACATATTTGTAATCTTTGATGTTTTAGCAATAGAGCAACTTGTCTCGGTGTACTTATTCAGAGCTTAATTTTAGCCAAAAAAAATAACAAAAATACCCTATGTTTTTATAGTTACTGATGACTTGTCTAATTTAAAGCTCAGTTTCAGCTGAAATCTTACATTATTGCTGGAATGGTAGCAACTTTCTAAATTTCACTTGCTCCATGTGTCAGACTTACTCACAGTCTGTCTTTGCTCTGATAAGAGGTCAGATAATCTTTTCCTAAGTTCTGCATATAGTTAGTTAGCATAATGGGTTTAGGGGCTGGCATAATTGTTAAAGTATTTCCCTCACAGGCACAAAGTTCAGGGTTTGATTCTCACTTTGAAAAGCATGGCTAGGCTTAAATAGCTCCCCATGTGCTTGTTACCCTAGTAATCACCTATGAACCTATATACATGACTCTGTCAACATGCAAATTTCTCTTTGCTTCACTTCATTATCTCCCGAAGATATTTTCAGAATTAATAGTGAATAACTATACATATGGAAGAAGACCTGTCTTCCCACAGGCCTTAACCAATTAAATATTACCTAGGACAATAATCCTCAGGATAGTAAATAAAAATTATGGGTACTTTTCCATTATCGGGGCAACACTTCTAATGTGCTACCACACAAACACAGTGATCGTGCTACGTATATAGAACAAAATTATGGCTTAGTGGCAAATCAGTGAGAGCTGAAGTAAGAAAATATTGACAGACATTCTGGTTTTCTACCTTTCTAACAGCAATATTTACAATCTGGCCCTGACAGTAGAATGGTTTCGGAAATCTGGACAGCTTGCTTAAGGGACTGAGTCACAAAACATTTACTGACATTTTTCTGGAATATCTTCAGCGGTGCTGTCCTTAAGTTTTGTAACTGTTATAAGTATTACAGTAAAAAGAACCTGATACACATGTAAACTGCTTTCCTGCCCTAATAAAGTGGAGGGAGATGTATGTATGTGTGTGTGTGGGTGTGTGTGTGTGTGTGTGTGTGTGTGTGTGTGTGTGTGTGTGTGTGTGTGTGTGTGTGTGTATTCTGTACACATAACATAGTCTCACACTGTACCTCACACTGATCCAGAATTTCACATAATGACAACATTTTTCACGCATGATTTTGCTCTGTTCCTCATACAGTTCATTTTTTTTCTGGGAAATCATCAGCTGTTGAATTCAAATCAGTTAATACTTGAATGTTATACTGCACACCTTACAGATAATGCCTGCTAATCTGAATCATGTTTTTCTAAGTTTGTACTAGCAATATTTTAAATGTGTCCCTAACTTAGATGTTTGCCCCTCACCCCCCATTGCTTTTGGCTTTGTCCTCAATACCAGCACATAGAGGGGGGAAGGTCTACCTCTGAGATGTCTGTCATTTGGCAGATTTGCAGAAAGTGTTAGTTTTTACGTCATTTTTTTTTTGTCCGGTTGTAGTAAAATGTATGAAATTGTAGTGAACCAGAGAGGATCGTCAGCAGCAGCTGTCAGATCATTGCGAGCGCATGCTAAGAATTCATTACAAGTGTTGCCCTGATAACGGAAAAGTACCAAATTATGATTATATAAAAATGGCATACTGACTTGGCAATCTCTCTCTATTAACATTTGGAATTAGACCATTACTTATATTTTTCCTTTGGTGTACTATAGGTTAAAAAACATCAAGGTATAACAGAGAAATTACTTTTTCAGCTTTATCTAGAGGTTGTTTACATTCAGTGACTAATTCTACTGTCCCAGTTTCAATTACAGTTTAGTCTCATGGTCTGACTTCCATGTGTCCCTTTACAAAATATCTCCCATCCCTACTCATGGATAGTGCAACAAGAAAAGATAAGAAGATGGGGTGCTCACTTCATTAGTAAGTCTCTCTCTCTCTCTGTGCATTTACATGCCAGTCAGCACATTGGACAGGGAGCTCCTCTCTAGGTCCTTATTGTTTTTGTAGTAGTTATGGTTTTTACAAGGTCAGGTTTCTAAACTGGAACCCAACCCCTTAGAGGGTGTATCACACACTGACACCTAGGACTAATTTAGAGTGCCCAGTCCACCTACTGCATGTCTTTAGAATGTGGGATGAAATCAGAGCATCCAGAGGAAATGCACACAAACACAGAGAGGGTGTGCAGACTCCACAAAGAAGGCACCACAGCTGAAAATCGAACTGGAGAACCTCTTGCTGTGAGATGACAATACTGACCTCGGTACCACTGCACCACCCCTCATTAGTTAGTACAAGATTGTTAAAAAGTACTGCAATTAAAATGTTTCTTTTTGACTGAAATGAATTTTAACTGGGACCTGATTCTACTTTTGTCAATTTCAGTTTCTTTTTATTCAGTTCAACTTCTGGGCTGGCTTGAACTCCCTCACCTCCTTCAGTGGTATCAACTCTCACTCACCCACAAACTAGTAAATCATCCACTAAATGTCCCATCCCTCCAGAATCTACTCCAACCCTGTCGCACCACCAGACCACTAAGATCCAGCAACAAAAATCACTTGCAGATCACTAAAGCCAATAACTCTGCTGGTGAAGCACTATTCTCTTGCGCCATAGCCAAATTATGGAACTCACTCCCACCCACAATTACCTCCGTACCATCATGCACCAACTTCAAAACTTTATTAAAAGCGCACCTAAAAACATGCTGGCTATGCCCTTGCAACTCCCACTCTAATATCATCCACCCCATCCAACTACTACCTTTCTTTCACCTCCACTAACTACCTTGATGATAGCAAGCTCAGATGCTCATAAGCCTAGTACTTATTATACAGCAGGAACTTCTCATTGTTACATTTGTTAATGCCTGTTATGTACTTCACAGATAAAGATTCTAGTTGTCTACTGATGTACTATGTTCTTCATCTGTAAATATGTTGTAAGTAATTTCTATGTTAAATTGTTAATCACTATGTAATCCAATGTAACTACTGTCTGTTCATTTTACTGTGGAGCTTTTCTCCCTGGGCCTCCGCTGAAAATGGACCCACGTCCAGTCGGACACTCCCGGTCAACAAATTTAAATAAAATAAAAAAATAAATAATAAAAATAAAAAATAAATAAATAATTCACTGGATTCTTGATTTATGCTAAAAGCAAGGGCAGGCAAAACCAAATGTCTTTGGAAATAGCCTATTACAGGTATGCTCTTTAATACAGTTTTATTTTACTCATTATTAACTCAAGCATCTTGGATTTCTATTTCTGCTTATGCTTTACCGAATCTTCCCTGCCTAGTATTTAAACTTGGGCCTATTTCAAAGACTAACTTTACCTTGTTCTATTCAATATTGCTGGTTTAATCACGTTGCATGTCATTATATTACCCAGATTATATCCAAGCTCAAGTAAAATGCTAATGTGTGTTGTATTTAGTTTACAAAATTACTGCAGCTAATGATATTGCATGTAGCTTTTGTCTGGAAAACAATATTTTGAGTCAGCAATAACAGTATCTGGATATTGCTGAATTTTCATTGTCAGTTCTGCTTTCAAAGGATTTGCAATAAATAATTCTAAGAACAATGTTTATTTTGCAGACATCTTGGTCCTTAGATACACAGAAAACAACATGTTCCTTTCCATCTTTAACCCCCCCCCCCAAAAAAAAATCTCATACCATCCAAATTCTGTGTAAGAGTACTGCAGTTTGCATATGTACTATTTTTTATTTGTTAACCAGATAAACCCACTGGACTCAAGTGTACATTTTCAATGGTCGCTTAAGAGCACTACTTAGTTAAATAACTTACTCCGGAATTCAATAAACTACATGCAGGAATAGCACTGTTCTTTCATGGAGTGAACCATGTCAGTTTACCCTTAGCTTTAACAGCGGTGTGCCTTGCATATTCATGAAGGTGTGGTGCTGCTAAGGCTAAACAGACATGAACACTACTGAGTGAAGTGGGCATGTGTAAGTAGTGCACACACATCTAACATGCCCCTGCACCCAGAAAGTGCCATACAGCACTTTCTAAAAGTTTTTCAGTGTCTGCAGTCACTGAAATCAAATAAAATAGTAAAACAGTATCCATGGACACTGAAATAGGTAGGGGATCAAGAAAGTAATGCAGGGGGTGCATAACAGGTTCTGTCACACACTCCCTGCATTGTCAAAGTGCCATATGGGTTTGCTTGTTATGGCACTTTGCAAGTGCTTTCAGTGTCCGTGAACACTGAAAGCAGGAAGTCTGGATAGGAAGCAATGCAGGGGATGTGTGACAGGCACTGTCACACACCCCTCTGCTTTGTCTAAGTGCCAAACGGGTTTGCTTGTTATGGCCCTCTGCTCACCATTGCTTAAACATCCCACAGGAGATAAATACAAATATACTGATAAAATCCTAATGATGAGCTAGTGTAGTGGTTAGAGTCCTGGCTTTGAATGCACGCATTCATGCTTTGAGTACCAAGAGAGGCACTTTATTTTTACATGGGAAAGCATTGTTAAAATTATATATATTTTTTGTTTAAAATTATGTAGTAATTGATATTTGTTAACCAGGGAAGTGCAGATGGTTCAAAATGTAAGTGTGAGTGCATATAACATGTGAAATCACCCATGTATACACAAGTGTCCCATGCAGTATAGTTACAGCCCAAGGTAATGTAATGAAAGTACATAGTGAGACATCATGTAAAGTAAATCATATACACTTAATAATATGTCAGTAATGATGAAGTCACAATTCTGATATTTTTTTTAAATGAAAAGTAAGCAATGGTTAGCAGTGGTCAGCTCTGCTTAGCTGGTTTAAGCATTGCTTAGACTTAAATACTAAGCAGCAGTCGGCTTAGCTAAGTGGATTTGTGCACTGTTAAGCAGTGCTCAGCAATTACCCCTTCAAGCACTGCTCAACTAAGCTTAGTGGATTTACCCACTGCTTAGCTGAGCTTAGCATTGTCAAAATTGTCCAATGACAGCAAAGGACAGGAATATGACCTTATTTAAAGCATGCAAGTGAGAATACAGCCAGAACCTGTTGCAGTCTGTTCGCTGCAGGAACCATGTCAGGAGTTGGAGAGGGCTTGTGCTTTCGGGCACAGCGCTGGGGCATTTTGGAGTCCAGGGTCATGGCTGGGCTCCTCATATTAAACCATGATGACTGACTGCTGCAGGGCCAGTGCCAGGGCTCACAGTATAAAGTGGAGGCCAGGGACCATCTGGCACACGACCTCATCAGTGCCACTGGGATCCCCTGAACTGGTGAGCAGGAACGGCATCACTATGCTGACCTAAAGTGGAAGATGGGGGTGCTCTTAGCCCAGTAGATCCAAGATGCATGGGACAACCATGCTCCAGCAGTTTATAAGTATCACATATATAGGTAGACCAGATTCTAGCCTGATTATATGAACCAGAATTAGTGAAAGTACACTTTCATTAAAGTGCACTTTTGCTTAAGTGAGGTCATACTTTTGTTTGTCGAAGAAACATACCTTCAACAAATAAAAGTATACCTATATATATATATATATATATATATATATATATATATAGTATATAATATATATAAAACAACCTCTTACTGCAACACATCTGCAAACTGTCTGACAAAGTGGGGGGGGGGGACAAAGGAAAAACAATAGTGACATATCTGAAATATGGCTGTTCTTAGTGTAGAAGTCTGCTAGAGTAGCATGGTTTGATTTCACAGATATTTTCTGATAGATTCTTCTGATAGATTCCAGGTTTGAAACACAAATGATTGTCAGCATTTACTGATGGCAATGCTCACATCATCCCAGTAATTTGTCAGAAACCCACAACGGTTATGAGGAATAGACCAAACATATGAGTCATGCATCTGGACAGTGTCTAGACATCTGGGCAGTGGAGAGGTATGACTGCAGTCATGTAACAGAAGAGAAAAAAAACAGTGGGAGCTGCCAACCATTTCACCCAGCACCTTCTGGACCACAGTAAGACCAACATGACACTACCCCAAAGCAGCTCTGGTGAATTACCCATGTATTTGCAAATATATCATGCACTACAGGGATGTAACTGTAGGAAAAAGCAGACATTGGTGTGAAATTGTCCACTCACAACCATTTGCACCACAGTCACAGCAACATAGCAGTACTCCAAACGAACTGTAGAGTATAACCACTGTTTGAACAAACATATCCTGATTACCAGTCACACACTACACCAACATATACTGCACCAACTCACAGTCTACTGGGAATCCTAAGGTGTTACAGGACATTTATCAGTCTGCCCCTACAAACTTATACACCTGATAGACCACCAGCAACTCTAGCAGGCTGCACAGTCAGATAGAAAAGGATCTATGCCACTCACATCTGCTACTCTCCCTACTCAGCCTAACAAACATTTACACACAACATTGGTACACAATCTTGGCAGTCTGTTAACAATGGCCAGACATACATAACTCTCAACTGTACAGATTTCCACAGAATGTCCAGGGTGCAGGACCATATTTATGGGCACTGATGTATACTACTTCTGGCAGTCTAAGTCACTGGGATGATATCAGGAGTGCAACAACTAAATAATGATATACCATACCTCTGAACCTTTTACTGCAAGACATCTGGACAAAGCCTGACATACCTGGGGGACAGGAGGCCGAAAAGAGGGACTTATCTCACATAATGGTGTCACAAACTGAAGCAGTTGCTGGTGTTACAGTGTTTGTTGTAACATAACATCCCTGAAGGATATGATGTCTGAAACACAAATGGATATCAACATTTACTGACTACAATCCTCACATTATCCTAATGATTTCACAAAAACAGAAATTATCTGTCTGTGAACATACCAAACATAACAGGCAAACCTCTGGGCAGTCTGTCGACATCTGGACAGTTGAGAGGTATGATAGAGACATATCACTGTCAGATGTGAAGTCACACAGAAAATGCATGTCCAAACAAACACTGTTAATCTAGCAATCTTCTATGTGTATAACAGCAATACTTGCTTGCAATCTGTACCCAGTTCTGGAGCTTTGCCCCCCATGTTGTTGGGCTGTCTCCACATGTCTTGTTCTGAGAGGTATTTCCACCTACCGTCTGTCTTGTTCTGAGAGGTACTTCCACCTACCGTCTGTGAAGCTGAGCCCCCACACCTCCATAATGTCCCCCACACAGGCAAGGAAAAGGGGAAAGGCCCACATGAAGGACAAGGACTTAATTATAGCATTGTGTTGTTATGGCATTGGCTAACGGAAAGACAACACAGCTGCTCTGGATGGAAGTAGCAAGTGGGAGACACTGATTGGTGCACAGGCCATCACCTGCTCATGAGCATTACCTACAAAATGCAAGCTGCTGCCTAGGCAGCACAGGTCTGAACCCATCTACACAAAGACAGACTGCGACTACACAAACCTAAACATTTGCATTATTCTGAGGAAACTCTTCAGCACTATAACAGGTATGTAAATCACTTAAGCTTGTAATATAATGCAGAAGGGGGATGCAATAATGTGAAATAGGAAGTTAAACACTAGGTCACAACAAGACCTACTAGACTCACATGCTGCTGTCTGGCACCTATGGCCATTCCTGCTTGCCCTGTCTGCAGTGACATGGATCACAGCTCTGGCCCCTCAGTCACCCCAGCAAAGGTCAGCTCACATATGACTACTACTTGAGTGTCTGTTGTCCAATACTGACTATGACGCTGCTCGGCCAGCTACCTGGGATGTTGTAAATATTCATATGTCACCTGTGAATGCTACTATGATACATATGCTTGTCTTACAAATGTAAGAGACTTATATAGGGTATGTGGATAGTAAACAACAGGTGCAGAAGTGTGTGTTGAACTGTATTTTATATACTGAGCACATACCTGTCAACTGTCCAGAGTTTTGCAGACTGACCACATGTCTGCCTCATATTTGTAGTCAATGCCTTATACAGTTGTGTATTGTCTGGCACATCACTGGCAGCCCATTAATGAGTGAAGTCATAACATAATAGCATACATTTGAATGTCAGATGTCATATCCCATGGAGTAGTCCTGTGAATGCGAAACCGTTTTTGCTGCCAACTATGTGTGTTACAGCTAGATTCATAAAGTGCCACAGTTTTCCTCCCTTTGCCCACCACTGATGTGTGCCTTTGTGCAGATGTCTTGCTCTAACATTAGCTAGGTATCTTAGCATGAAACCCATATTAATGCAAGCGTACCTTGTCCTGTAGGATGCTGACATTTGTACAGTCACTGACACCTGCTTTGCAGCTGTGGAGGGCACACTAACCTTGCCAGATTACTCATTCCATCATACCTTTAGACTCCGAATGGAGGGCTGCAAAGCCACAGGAGGTGGGGTGTTAAACATTATCATACAGATACACACTTCCAGTCTGGCCAAACAGTATAATGCATGGGAGACATCCCGAGTGCAGTTAACATGTGACAAAACACCTACTGAAATCATAGCTAGCTACAGACCTCCAACCATGGCTCTGGATACCCACCACACCTATTGGGACATGCTGGAATCTGTCAGGATTCAATCATCTACCCTGATCCTGATTGACCTTAACTACCCAACCATAGTGTGCATGGCCTTTGCCACCTGAACATGAATGCACAGAGATTCCTCTGCATTGTCAATGGCAATCCAGTGGATCAGCCGGTCAACACTCCTACAACAGGTGGAAATATCCTGTACCTGGTCCTAACCAAAATGAGTAGCTACAGTAATACTCCTACAGTGTCATCCTCCTTGGTAAGTTCTGACCACATAGACATCACTGTTCAGGTCACCATCTCCCCTGTCCCCCCTTGTCAGGGTCAAACAAAATAAACTTTACACAAATGGCTATAAATCTCCTCAGAGCAGGTAGAAGTAGCTTCACAGCCACCGTCCCATCAGTTGGAACTAGCAGTAGTGTCCAAGCCCACACCACAATACTATGTGAGCACCTACATAGCTGTATGGACTCTGAAATACCTAACAGGACAACATAATCTCCCTCAAGGTAGGGTAAATGGCCGTGGTGGACAGCAGCAATACATAAATACCATAATAAGTGGAAATAATTGCTGAACAGGGCCAAGAAGGAGCAGGTGCCTTATTGGAAGCAATGTTACTTTGGTCTGAACAAGCAAACAAGGTCACAGGTGAATTACCCTAAGGCTATCTTTGAGTGCAAATTGGACACATCCACTAAGGCCAGTCACTAGGCCTTCCATATATATGTCTGCAATCCCAGAGTTGACACCCAAATCTGCTCTGTAGTGGTGGTCACTAAAACCACATATACATATGGCATAGATATAGGCAATCACCCCCTGTCCCCCCATCAGTGCATATGTACATGCACAGCACCTGCCCCCCTCCTCTCATCATCAGGAAGCAGGTCCATAATTCCCTCTCAAAGGCAATACACAGAGGTCTCTATAAGCCTGATACCATCCCTGTCTGCATGCTACATGAACTCAGGCATGAGCTCTCAGCTTCACTACACACTGTAGTCAACCAAAGCTTGTGCACAGGTGTCATCCTATCAGCACAGAGGAAAGCCACTGTCATCCCTATACACAAAGGCAGAGCAATTCACTGACTCAACCAATCATATGCATGCCTAACTAGCCTGTTCTACAAGGCATGGAAGGCAATATCAAGGACATTATGAACAGGGACATTGTCAACCTCAAAATGCTTGAACTCAGACAGTGTGGTATTTTCAAAAGGAGATCAGGCCTGTAAAACCTTGTTGACTTCTCTGAAGTGGTCAACAAACACAAGGATGAGGGGAAGATGGTGAACAATGCCTACCTTCATCTAGCCCAATTCTCTCATAATAATCCCCAGGTGGGCAGTATACATACACCTACACAGCTAGGCATCAAACTGTATGTTACCAGATGGGTAGCTAAATGGCTTAATGATAGTGCCCACTCTGTCTAGGTAATGGAACCTACCTCTAGTAGTAGAGTCTGCCAGAGCGGTGTACCCCAAGGATCGGTCTGGGGGTCTCTGCTGTTTGAGATATATGTATCTGATGTAGAAGACAAAAGCAATGGTCTGTGGCTGACCATGTTTACAGATGCTTGCAAGCTGGCTACTGCCTTACATTCCTTACTAATGTGAGCATTCTCCAAGAGGCCCTCACCCAAATTAATGACTGGTGCAAGCAGCATTTCTGCAAAATGAATGCCAGGAGGTGCATCATCCTCCCTGCTGTGGAAGATGTCATTCACATTAATTATGACAGTAATAATGTATTGAGCATGCAATCAGGTGTGAGGCAACTTGTGCACCAATGATGGCAGCAAACTGACAGTTTCCCACCATGTGGGCACCATTGTACAGAAGGCTGTCTACATGGCCCACCTCATAAATATGGGTATGTCATCCAGGAACCAGGAGGCTACAACATCCCTGTACTTCACCCATATCAGATGCATTACAAAGTACAATGGATCATTTGGCATTTACCTTGCCAAGCAAATACAGCAGTGGCAGAAACCACAGAGGTTCCTGGCCAGGCAAATCCAAGGTCTGCAACACCTATCCTATACAGATAGGCTGAAAGGTCTGTCCCTGTACTCAGTCTCATACAGACTGATCATAGGTGACCTGTGTCTGGCATACAAGGCCATTTCCAATCCAGCCTTGGTGGTGTTTCAGCATATCTGTCAAACAAGCCCCACTCACACAACATGAACACAAGACCCTCACCTGGTCTGTGACATGTACAGTATTTGTTGGCAGGATAGTGTAGAATCCCACACAATACACTGTCTGTAAAATACACTCTCTCCCCATGTCTAGCAGAGTACGTGTATGGCCCTCTTGAAGAGGAGCTGGACGACTGCATGGGAAATGGATAAGACACCCCTGGGATCCCACACATGTCCCAGCTGGACAGGGGAAACAGGTGCTGGCTTTGAAGGGACATGCGTGAAAGTCTGGGTCAGGCTTATGAGGGCATCAGGGCCAATAGCCTGGTATCATCTTATGAGGCTATGCACCTAGTACTTTACATGTTTCCTGTATGCATTGCAGACTGTCCTGCAATGTTGTCTGAAATGAATCCCCATGAGTCTTAACTGTGTAGGTACTGCAGTGATAGTGTATACTCTTGTTCCTTCATCAGTTATCATCACATATCGTTACACCTTGTCATTGTGTGTGGTCTGTATAGCAGTAAGTCAGCGCTTACAGTACGTGCATATGCACTTAGTGACATTGTATAGCTCACTCCAATAGCCTTGGTCTTGGTCACAATTACCATTCTGCTAATAGGCCCATCACATAGTAGGATTTGTCACCCTTTGTTGTGGGCCTTACAGTAGTTGTGAAAGAGATGGATTATGGCAGGCAGAACTACTGTAAGGTCTGCCCTGAAGAGCCCATAAGTGTCAATGCTGTGCCAGACTGTACCAGGAGTGTGTGTGTGTGTGTGTGTGTGTGTGTGTGTGTGTGTGTGTGTGTGTGTGTGTGTGTGTGTGTGTGTGTGTGTGTGTTTATATCAGCAAACATAATTCTGCAGGGTATTAAATTACATATGTTGTTGTCCCCTCACAGGTGAACATGGGGGTTGGTGTCTCTTCCCCTCAAAACCTGATGTCAGTGTCTTAGCAGACTCCCATGATGATGGTGGTCAAAGTGAGGCAGAGATGTGATTGTTGGAGCCTGAATCTGTGCCAATGTTTGGTATCCGATTTTCACCCACCATGTCCCAGCACACAGTCTGTATGCCCACACATACCCAATTCCCAGCAGCCACAGATAATAGTTAGATGGAGGGTGGTGGCATGCAACAGGCTAGTTTGTTGACTATGGTGAGTGTGAGTGTAGACACCAGTCATAGACAGAGAGCAGGTGAGGTCACACACAGGCAAATGGACAGGGGTGCTCAATGGAGGACCACTGGCCATTACGCCCCTGTCGCAAGTGCCACAGCAGGTGTCACCAGGCATGTTACAGTCCATCATGGAGGCACAGGTGTGTACTGACCGCAACACCAGGCAGATGCTCAGGGTCATATATGCAGTGCTTCCTGTCATGCATGATGACCTCCATGGCATTTGTGATGCCATACGTCATCTTGCTGATGTCATGATTAGACAGTGGGATGAGACATTGTCACTGCATGACTGTGCAATATCTGTGCTTGAGCATGTTGTGGGAGTAGGCATTGACCAGTTGGACATAAGTCAGCAACATGATCAGCTGAGAGCTGACGTGGCCGTGCACATTTGCAGTCCCATAGTGGCAGTACCAACAGCACTACCAAAGGGAGGGTGCTGTCCACACCATACCAAAGCAAGCCATAGGCACACTGTCCTGGACAATCTGGACAGAGATGGGGATCCAGCTGACAGCAGTCACCATCGGGGAGTAGTACTGCATCTGTCCTTGGGCCTGGTGGTGCCAGTTATACCCCTGGCAGAACCAGTTCCTGTGTCCCTGCTGGGAGATGGTGAACCATACATCTTGCCATGCATGGTCCATGGCTGTCCTCGGTCATCCACATGGATTGATGGTGTGCAAACACTCACACATCCCTATCACAGGCCTGTCACCACCAGATACGCATAGCTCGTCTGCACAGCCCAGCTGAACAGCACCCCTCCACACACACACACACACACACACACACACACACACACACACACACACACACACACACACACACACACACACACACACACAATGTCAGCCATATGGCCCAGCCTAGGTCTCTGGCAATACAACACCACACCCTGTGCATGTGATGATACTTGTGCCACAATCCTGTTATCCATACCATCGATGCACGGACATGTTCATATGGGTCGGATGCACAGGGTGACTATAGTATAGTGTAGCAAATGGTGACTATAGTACAGTGTAGCAATGTCATGCTGTATGAGGTACTGTCTGCTGGCAATAGTTATGGGTACACTTTGAGGCGTATGTACCTTGTTAGGCATGATGCACTATTGCTGTTAGCACTGCTGACTGACTGTAGTGTCACATACTGTATTCTGGTTGTGTTCCAGGTGTTTGTGTTTCTGAAGACTGTGGGCCTGCTGACAGCAGCAATGATGAGTAAGGCACAGTGGAAACACAGTGACTTTTTCATAGCCCAGGTACAACTGTATATGTACATGTTTACCAGGTGAGTTTACATGCAACAGTGTGTGAGGGGCAACTGTGGCAGACAGTGTGACCTTGCATACATATCCTTGACACAGTCACCTAGTCTTTAAATGTGTCACATGGGTGTTCTATAGGACCACAGGCTCACACATACAGAGGAGGTTACTTGAGTACTGGCACTAGGTTCCTCACAAGCTTAGCCATTACTTTAACCGCAACAGATTCAGCTATCAGCACCTGTTGCCCCTGCCATTTCTGTCCCATCCACTCAACCATGATGCAATTGATGAGGGTATGCTTGGTACTGTGTATGACAGGTTTGGAGTATGTATTCCTGACACAGGTCAACCTAAGTTAGTCTAACCTGACAATCACCAGCATGTGTGCCTGCTATCTCATATGCATGTCTGGCTTCTTGTGCTGGTACTGCACACAGCGTCATAGTACTGTACATGGGACAGCTGATGAAGGGCTGAGCACAGCCCCTGCCTGCACAGTCTTAGAAATGATAGCGCTAGATACATAACATAAATAGCACAGCAGTACTGTAGTGTGGCAGTGTCTGCCACTACTATTGAAGTGGGTGACAATTGCAGGGACTGTTAGGATTGCCAATGGTGGGTTCAGTGGCCCTTAATATGTTAGAGCCATCTGTCACACACACACACACACACACACACACACACACACACACACACACACACACACACACACACACACACACACACACACACACACACACACACACACACACACACACACACACCGCTGCATGAGGACATGCATTGAAACACACATGTACATGGAGGTGACATTTATCAGAGTAGATGACCTGCCCATCTATTAATGTACAATACACAGTGATACAACCATTGCATGCACCACAGTGACTTGGTGTTAGAAACTGTGTAACTGTACTTGTACTGAGAATGACATCTGTATGGGCTGACATTAGGTTGGCAATGGAGAAGTTGACAGGGTGGAAGAGGCACACAAAATGGTATAGCCATCACATACACACACTAAAAACAGCCACAGGGTATGTGCATTCAGAAGCACAAACACAGTTGCCAATAGACATATTAGTAACCCGATGTATCTACTTGTATGTACTATAGTGCTGTGTACACATGATATGCTTCACATAGATTATATGCCTGGGATATAGCATGCAACTTCTTACCACAGGTAATCTTGTGAATGCCTTCATGGATGGTGGGATAACCCACCAGACATAGCGATTGATCTCATCTACTGCTCCTACAAACCTGCACAAGTGATAGAGTGACAGACTTTGTATCAGCATTATGTGTCAGTCAGGTATGATGTTTGATGTTGGTATGTGTGTCCCTACAGTAACTGTGACATAAATGGCAATGATATCACAGGAATGCCCATTGTTAGGGGACACAGGCCACATATGGGTTGCAAACGTGTATATTCCATGTACATCTGTACAGATGACTGGTATGGGCTGTATAGTGTTACATGATGCATGTGAGGTAGATGCCATTAACAGGCTCTTTAAAGTAATATCATGGGTAGGGGGTCAACAGGCCTTAAAGTGGTATAACCTACACATACAACAGCCATAGAAGATATGCTTCACACACATTACTAGAGTTGACAGTATTGAGATTAGAACACCTACCTATCTATTTATTGCCACTATAGTATTACACTGTTAGTGCACATGCCACAGACCTTAGAAGGCTGCTAAGTGTATACAGGTACATCTAAGGTGAATGACATCAGCAGGCCTTGTAAAGCAGGGCAATGGGAAGTGTACTGGGTGGTACATGCCTCAAAATGATATAACCCACCCCCCCACTCTCAGAGGATATGATCCAAACACACACACACACACACACACACACACACACACACACACACACACACACACACACACACACACACACACACACACAGACACACACACTTACCACAACTGAGTGTAGATCCCCTGCCTATCTAGTTATCTGTACTATACTGTTAATTAGATATTACATGCACCACATAGCTTATAAGGCTGAGTGCTGTCCAAAGGTACTTCTAAGGGAAATGACATCAGCAGGACTGCTAAAGTAGGCACTGGGAAGTGCTGTGGGTGGGAAAGTCCTCAAAATACTTCATCCTACAAACATACACACTTACAAACTCTTCTATATACACTTATGCACACA
>NC_056734.1:675715844-675958344 GCF_019279795.1 Protopterus annectens | reverse complement strand
GACTATACACATTCTTGTCAAGTAAGGCCAGTTGAGAGGTGTGGCTACAGCTGGTTGACTGATGAAGCTGTGTAAGCAGTCCAGTAACTTTGTGATATACTGGCTTATGTGGTATTCTTCTTACCTGCAAAGTCATATCCTGGTGTGGCCATACCTCTCAACTGTACATTTTTTGGCAGATTGCCCAGGTGTCTGTCTAGAAGTTTTGTCCAGTCTACATAAACTTGTGTTTTTATGGCAAGATAGTTGCATATAATTGAAGTTTGACATTACAAAATAATGACAGACATTAGTGTTTCAGACTTCATAACCTTCAGACAATTTCTGCTAATGCAAAACCCCTTATTCTACAAACTTTCGCAGTATGTAAGGGCAATATTTACAACACGTGCCTATCATTGTGCCTTTGTCCCACTTTTATTTATGACCTTGTCCAGATGTCTTACAGTTAGAGGTTGAGAGGTATGGGTATAGGTACAGAGTGCATTCTACTGTGCAGAAATGTCCATTATATGTGTAGTGTATTCCACATAGCACTGTGAATTTCAGGTATGTCAGTGGCAGAGCAGTACAGAGCAATGTGGTGAACCACTGACAGACAGTTGTGTATAGGTTGATAGGTTGTTATGATTTTAGTAGGGTACTGGCCTTGAAGCCTTTATAACCCACGCAGATGAGAGTATAGCCCCTGTTACAACATGTCAACACACAGAGCCCCTGTCCAGCAGGGAAAAAGGTGGGATCACAGGACTGTATTTTGTGTTTCCCATGCACTTATACAGGGACCACATCACTAGGGGTATTGAGGCACTTGGCTTGCTGTTGACAGGGAGTGTATTCCACAGATGGGGGAGTCTGTGCTACACATATCTGTCACACCAACAAGCCGTACTGATATCACAGCCCAGGTTGATGCTGCACCTACAGGTTGATGGTGTGGGGCCTTGCGTTCCAGATGTGCAACAGACCCATCAAGGCAGGGTCTGGATTGCTTTATATGCCAGACAGGAGTCACCTCAGCAGAGTCTGTATGAAATGGGGTAGAGGGACAGTGCTTTTAGCATATCATTGTAGGGCAGGTGTTTGGGGTTTGGGGTAAGGCCTTAGTGTTTGCAAGACCCTGGTGTGTGGAGTCTACATGATCTGTGGTGTGTAGGTTTGTGGAGTTCTCATGTGATTTTGCCACTGAGGTGTCCATTGTTTGGGTTTTGTTTTGTTGCGGACCTCCACTTACATGGGTGTGTGTTGTATATTTGCAGGTGATATTTATTGACTCCTTCCACTGCATGGCACCTATGTTACTGCACAATCTGTTCTGGTGTGCACATTCTCCATTTGTCTGGCCAGTGGTTCCCCTTCCCCTTATGTGTGTCTCTTTGTCCTTCAGTAGTCCAGTCACAGGCTTTGACCACAGTGGCTGCTATGTATTTGTAATTCTGATGTGGGCGGGGTATATGCCGTTGCATCACACACAAGGTTGTGGACTTCACACCTCTGGGTGTACCTGTTTAGCAGGTTATCCATCATTGCACCACTCCATTTGCTGTGATCCTTAGATGGTTTGTGTTGCTATATATTATTATGAGGCTACATGTGGGCCTAGCTGTCATACCATCACAGACCGACATCTGGACAGGCCCAAATATGACAGTCAGACAAAGGCCCACACATGGGGACAGGGTGTTTATAATGTTCTGCCAAACATAGACAGTTGGAGACCGGTTTGGTAATTGCTTGTTTGCTGTTATGGGTATGACATCTGCTTCCCCACTCTCTGCCATCGCTGTTTTGGCATGACCCTTTCTTGTTTTGCAAATAGTTGGCAGGCAAATGCAATGTTAGGACAAGAAGAATAGATATACAAGGCATACCTGTGCTCCTTCTGTGACAACTTGTGTCATTCCAGGGGTACGGCTGTTGACCAGTGACATGTTGTCAGTGCTGACACAGAAAGGTGGCAGCTTTTTATAAACTGGCAGTACACTGACTTCCTGGTACCTGCTGTCCTACTAGGCACCATACCTCTCAACTTCTGACATCTTTACAAAGTCATAAGTAATTGGGGGACAAAGGCCTAAATACAGGGACCATTTTTAAGTATTGGCCTTACAAACCTAGAAATGTGATTCATTAACAGGTTTTGCATTAGCATGCATGTTTCTATAGAGTATGAAGTCTGACACTACAATCTGTCATTATTTTCTGACCTTAGTCTTAAGTGCTATGCCAGTGACTTGCCAGACAACCACTATTTCATGATATACAGACCACAAGTATGATGCAAACCTCTGGACATTCTGCAATAGGTCTGTACACTTGAGATGTATGGTAGGCACTGTGTAGGTTACTCCAAGCTGTGTACTGTCCATATGTGTGGCCCCCTGTCCATGATCTGTACAGCTTTCCTGCATTAACAGATATTGACACCTGGACAGTGTGTACAACTCCTACCATAGGTGTAGATGACATGCAGAGTAGTTGGCACTGCAATTCTTGGAACATGGCCCTGTAAACAACAGCACTGTACCTAGGCCACTACGACACAACAGCCGGGAGTAAATGCTGGCCACATCCTAACAGTATTAACCACACATATACATAGCTCATTGACTCCTGCATATTATGAACATGCAACAAGTTATCATGTTGATTGGGACAGCCCTGGCAATGTGTGCTCTGCTGCTATTTCCCTACAAACATACTTGTTAATGCATTTCTATGGGAATATGGGTGTTGGGGGGGGGGCACACCTGTCAACTGTACTCATTTGCACAGACTGTGCTGATATTTGCTTTACATTTTGGTTCCATTTAGCATAGTATTGTGCCCTGTCCTAGAGACTAGTGGCATATCACTTAAGACCACAGGTCAGATTGTAACAGCATACATTTGAGCTTCAGACTTCTTACCTTTTAGAGCCTTACTGCAACTGCATGACCTGCTGTGCTATCACTATGTTAGTCTATAGGGAGGTATTTCATCATTGTTGCCATTTGCGGGCCTTTGCCAGACATTTCTTTATGGTTTTCTGACTTGCTGGGAGAAACTGAGGGGTGAGTATGGGACCCCCACACTGATATCTATGCCTGTGACCTATGACCCCCCCAGTTAGCAGGCCCGCCACATATACTGCTGTGGGACTTCTCACCTTGGGTACTACTGCATAGTGTGGGGAAGCCAGTACTGGTAGAAAACATTGAGTGAAAGCAGACTGTAGCATAAACCATTTATTAGCTCAGAAGCATAATAAAAAAGAGACAAAACAGACCAGTTTCGGCCGTAAAAATTACAAAGCCTTCTTCAGTGCAGTAAGCGCATATACACTTGTTCTCCTTTTTATAGGCGTTAACAAAAAAAGCTGAACAGGAATCCTTTCGATTTGGTTGCAGTTTAAGGCAGGTGAGATGATGCAGGTGCCATCACCACTGAGCATATATCCACTTGTTCCCGGCTAAACATTTGGAATGTTGAGCAGCTGGAAATGGATGCGAGCTCAATTCCGACAGGCTGACAGTCATCTTACAGACAATGTCATCATGTTCGTGATGGTGTCAGCTCAAAAAGCGGGGATTTAATTTTTTAAAAACTAAAAGTGCCAGGAAATAAGGGGTGCCACACTTATTAGTTTGTGGCTCCCCAGGGCACTGCGGCACACACTTTGGGAACCCCTGGGTTAAGTAATCTACAAAATGAGGTGATATATTGTGCAAATGGATCTTCAGACACATAAAAGCCAGGTATAAAATTAAGACCTTTATTCAAAATTGTAACTTGGGTGGGTGACAAAGGGGTGGATGAAATATTCAGTACATTATTATGTTCTATTTCTGTACCATCAGTTTCAACAATCCTTCCATATTGTTCACCTTTGTGATATTTCCTGCCCCCCCCCTTTGCTTGCCCCTAAAGGGATCAGTGTATTGCTTTGTTTAGAGGCTGGGGAATCTGGGGCTTGCTGTGCATCAGGCTCTAAACCTGATGAGGACTCCTCACCAGAAGTATCATAACTGGATGAGGATGGCTTCTTTAAAATGGACCTCGAACCTGATGTTCTTATTACTAGAAAAAGGATGCCCACCCTCATAATCAGCTAGATCCCTATGGAACTTTCTCATTTTTCTGTCTTTCAATTGCTGCTCCAGGGTTAGCAAATCCTGGCTAAGTTTCCTAAGACCAGTGTTCTAGGATTCCTTTCCTTCAAATTTCTGAATGTCTGCACACATTTGTGTAATTTCTGATATATCTTTAGCAATAGTTCTCTTGTAATGAGAGGCTAAGATGTCCACATAACCCATGGAAGCTCTTTGTTGAGCCACAGCCCATTGTTCTGTCGGGACCGTGTCAATATTTTGAACCAATGGCTGCACACGTACTCTCAGCCCCCTTGGTGAAATGCCCTTAGTTAGGTATGCCTTGAAGAGCTTAGAGTGCCATACGTTGGTCTGAAGGGATCTCATACTCTAGTTTGAGGAACTGTGCTTCACATGTATTTTCCAAAACCAAATCCTTGGGCCCATTTTGATTAAGTATGTTGCTGAGGCCAAATATGGCCACATCGTCCCTGAATGAGGATAAACCCTGCAGCAGGTTAGTAAGATCCATTGGAGGTCAATAATCAGCACTTAAAATAAATGCAATTTGTCCACTATACTAACATCAGGTGTTGGAACTATGAATATATGATAAATGCCCCAATTGGGGTAATCAAAAAAGCCTAAACTTGATCCAATGGTCAAGAAAAAGTCCTATACTACTATTTCAAAAATTCTTGCCATATAAATATTAAATCATATACTTTATGAAGCAATAGGCAACCCTTACAGCAATGCTATGTTCATGTATCAATCCAAGAAAAAATGGTCGAGTGTGGACAATATTATCCCCTGCTCCTCAATAAGTCTACTTAAGCAGTGCTAAGTCTCAACACTCAATTAACAGAACCACTCCAATCAATAACTCTGCAGTCATAAAGTGCTCATATAACTATCCAATATTTATTGAGACTTAGGACAATATTAGCTCCTGCTATTACATCACTAAAAAGGTCACTGAACTTTATACTTAAGCAGTGCTAAGTCCATAGTCCGTATATCCATAATCTCCACCATATTCATAATCATGAACTATAATAGCCCTTGTCGTTCATAAATATTTGTTGCCATCCAAAAGAAATTAGACCATAGATCAAAAAAGGCTGATAATAATAGTCATATGTCCACCATCCAAATGTTAAATAGGTATTAATAATAATAATGAAATTGGCCCTGCCAATGTAAATATACTCCCTGCCGAGGATTTTTACTCTTTGGTATAGCTCATTTCTGATAAGGAAAAAAGAAATTAGTTTTGAATGACAAAGTCCCACAGGTTGGGTCAAAACCTAATTAGGGAATCTTGTTAAAATATGCAAAGATATTCCCAAAATAATATGTAAATGTAATATTGGGTGTAGACTTATAAACCCCAAACTTGAAATTAAAAATAATTATATAAAGTACACAGAGAAAAGATGAGTGACTACCAAATGGTGTAACAATTATAAACCAATAAAGCAGGTTTGAAAATCCACAGTCCCAAAGCATAATTAGTGCTGGAGTTAATAACTAGTATATGTAACAATAAGTCATAAATATTGCTGTGAATATGTTATAAATCCTGTCCTGAACAGTTAAACACTGCTTGTTATAGAAGCATTATAATCCTACCACAAATATGTTCATACAATTAAAATTATCCCAACAGCAGTTAAACTAATCCACATTGATCATGTAAACTAATGCAGTCCAGTTTTAATACATAAGGATAAGAAAAATATAGTCTGATTAGCTCAAAAACGAATTTGTGAAAAGAATCATAATTTACTTAAATGTCCATAGGTAAATATGTCAGTGATGAAACAGATTGTATACTTCAGCCTCAAAAGCAAGTATAAAGTTCTTAAACTGTAAATCCAACCCCAATACGATATTTGGCAACAGTATACTGCTGATTCCGCCCTTAACTGTTTGTAAATTAAGCCCCCAATGTTCCTCCTGTACTAAAGAATGAACTATAACTAAGTCCAACAAGATGGCAACCATTCTACCCTTGTATATTCACTTATTCATGTATATTTCGCAAAGTTGAAACAAAATACGTTCCCCCGAGAGTATTAATCCAAAATATATCTTGCATCAGAGTTGTTTTGGTACAATATGTTAGCCTTTCACCAAAATTACACAAAAGTCCCAAACACACGCCCCAAAATGAACAAAAATTAATCCATAAAATGGAGCCCAATACTTCCGAGAGTACAAAACATTCTCATTACAAGAGAACTATCACTAAAGATATATCAGAAATCACGCAAATGTGTGTGGACATTCAGAAATTTGAAGGGCAGGAATCCTATAACACTGGTCTTAGGAAACTTAGCCAGGATTTGCTAACCCTGGAGCAGCAACTGAAAGACAGAAAAATGAGAAAGTTTCATAGGGATCTAGCTGATTATGAAGGTGGGCATCCTTTTTCTAGTAATAAGCACGTCAGGTTCGAGCAAACACATAGGAAGGTGATTAAAAGGAAAAGACCAAGGTCCATTTTAAAGAAGCCTTCCTCATCCAGTTATGATACTTTTGGTGAGGAGTCCTCGTCAGGTTTAGAGCCTGATGCACAGCAAGCCCCAGATTCCCCAGCATCTAAATGAAGCAATACACTGATCCCTTTAGGGGCAAGGAAAGGACGGGGGGGTAGGAAACATACACAACGAGGAACCTTGTTTGCAGACAGAAACGCCACCGAGTCAGAAAGCTTCTTAACGCTTTTATTTAGAACAAACCAAAAGAGCGTTTTCGCCACAGACCACTGCAGCTTCTTCAGAGAAACAAATTAAACCAAAAACACTCCATTTAAAAATACTGAGTCAGGAAATGACATATTCCTGTTTCCTGTTACCGACAAGTTGTGTATTGAGGAAGTTACACTTAAAAGATCTAGAGGTTTTTACACCCCTTTATTGACTAAACAGAAGGTTTCTTCCAGCGCAGTTAGTAGTTTTACAGATGATGTGCCTACAAGTGATATCATGGGTAATAACGAAGACCATAGGGGGTCAGATACAGATTTCTCTTTGAGCTTTGTTACTATTTTTAGTACTAACTCAGAAGCAATTTTGGACATCATCCGTAAAAATTGGAGGTTGATATCTTCAAATTCATTACTAGCAGGAAAACTAGGAGGTGAACCTAGATTTATTTTTAAACGATCTAAAAATTTGAAAGAACTACTACAAAGGGATGTTCAACAACACAGTTTTTATAAAAGGAAAGGAATGTCCAGATGTGGATTCTGTAACTTCTGTAACAATGTTCGAACAGGGGAGGCATTCCATGTCAGGGACAGGAAGTTTGTCATCAGGTATGCACTCAATTGTGAGAGCAAATCAGTCATATATATCGCCATGTGCAACTGCTGCTCGGTGTTCTACATCGGGAAAACTGATAGGCGACTCCGAGACAGGATGTATGAGCACCTGTATGCAATTAGGACATGTAAAGATGACAACGCACTGGCCAAACATATTGCATTGTACCCAGGACACAGTTTTAGCTTCATGGCTATAGACCATGTACCCTTAAAAATCAGGGGGGCCCTGTATCCTTAATATTAGAAAACTGTGAGCTGGACTGGCAGTTGCGTTTGGATGCTTTCTGTCTTCCTGGCCTCAACACTAACTGCAACATTGCCCCAGTACTTAAACTAAAAAGTTACTTCAGGTAAAACCTGCTAGTCACTATACAGCCATCCACGACTATAGGTTCGACTTGGGTACCAGTCAGCATCTACTTGATGACTTGGCAGCTTTGTGTGTTTTGTAACACCTTGAACTCACACACTGGGTTTAGCTAGCTGGCTTGACTTTCGACCATTCAGGGTTTGGCTCAACCTAATAGTTAGGTTTTTTACATTAGTTCTAGTTGTCCCATTAGGAAGACACAATTGACACTTACGTGCAGAATCTTTTAGGACACACGTACTTTCGCAGGGCAATGGGTAGCTTTTGCCTAGTCCTGCATGGCTATAACACAAACAAAATGATTTAAATCAAGCCTGTATTGAGCAAACATGGGCTGTACATACACTTTATATATTGTATACTGTTTTCAATGTTCCCCATGAGTATCTGAATACACTTTCGACAGACTTATTTACACATTCTGCATGGTAGTATGTTGTAAATAGTAATGACAACTTTTTACTGTCATCCACATTATAGTTAAGTCGTTGAGATTTTATTCATATAAGTGAATTTATCTTTTGTTGTTGTTTGTTATTTTAAAAATGATTTTAAATGTTAGATGTTTTTAAATATCAAACACTTTGTATGTGTTTTTAAACACAACTTGTCGGTAACAGGAAACAGGAATATGTCATTTCCTGACTCAGTATTTTTAAATGGAGTGTTTTTGGTTTAATTTGTTTCTCTGAAGAAGCTGCAGTGGTCTGTGGCGAAAACGCTCTTTTGGTTTGTTCTAAATAAAAGCGTTAAGAAGCTTTCTGACTCGGTGGCGTTTCTGTCTGCAAACAAGGTTCCTCGTTGTGTACTTTTTGGTTTGACTGGTTTGAAATTAGTCTTTGGGGTAGGAAACATCACAAAAGTGAACAATATGGAAGGATTGTTGAAACTGATGGTACATAAACAGAACATAATAATGTATTGAATATTTCATCCAACCCTTTGTCATCCACCCAAGTTAAAATTTTGAATAAAGGTCTTAATTTTATACCTGGCTTTTATGTGTCTGACGATACATTTGCGCAAGATATCACCTAATTTTGTAGATGACTTAACCTGAGATTATTTTTTCAGACAGCACCTAATCCCGAATTGCAGGATGGAGTCAGATACTTCTTCTTCTGGCTTTTTCCCGATTAGGGGTCACCACAGTGGATCACCTGTCCGCTCATGATTGGCAGTAGAGTTTTACGGTGTTGAGTTGCCAGCCCGGTGCCCAACATTCCATGGAAGGCACACACACATGCACTCACACCTAGGGCCAATTTAGAGTATGCAATCCACCTACAGCATGTCTTTGGGATGTGGGAGAAAACTGGAACACCTGGAGGAAATCCACGTGACCACAGGGAGGACATGCAGACTCCGCATAGAAGGCACACCAGCCGAGGATTGAACCAGAGAACCTCTAGCCGTGAGGCGGCAACACTAATAGCTGCACCACCGCAGCCACTCTAGGATAGATTCAGATACTACAAATCCAATTTTATGCCACCAATGCATCATAACAATTGCATTCTCAAAGATCTGCATTTCAACTTTAGGGAGTTCCGTGCCAAATCACTCTCTCAAAGACCGACATGGATGTCATCCATGAACTAGAAACAAACCATGGTTTGGCAATATTGTCTGCAGATTAGGGTGAGTCAGTGGTGGTAAAGGATTGGACCCAATACAGCACAGAAGCTATGAGACAGCTAACTGACAGTCATTATTATACCCATATGACGTTGGACCCAACTCCTGGTTTCAAGAAAAAAATCGATCAGTTTTTGGCATCCACCAAGAATGAGGGAATCATTATGGACAACACATTGCATCACCTCACGGTGCCCGACCTTTCCAGTCAGTATATATATTTTCTATCTAAAATACATAAGAATTTGGATAATCCAAATGGTAGACCTATAGTTTTAGGTAGGGGTTCTATCACTGAACCACTATACCAGTTTCTGACACAGTATCTCAAACTACTTCTCAAATGGGTTAGGGCCCATATCCAAGACACTACAGAATTCCTTAAAGTTATTTTGGGGATACAGCATGAGCCATGAGTGTTGCTTTGCATCCTAGATATTTTTGCATTGTACACTAGCATTCCTCACTGGGCAGGCCTGGAAGCACTAGAATACTGGTTATATAAGTCAGAGCTGTACCGACCAGGTTTCAACACTTATTTACTTTGCCTTGCGGAACATGTTCTTACCAAGAACGTGTTCTATTAACAGAACAAATGATACTTACAAATACAAGGCACATCTATGGGAGCCTCATTTGCTCCCATATACGCTGACTTATTCATGGCCCACATTGAGGAACAGCTCATCTATGACAACACACACAATATCTATCTAGATGAGATTGATATTTGGAGAAGATAATTGGATGACTGATGGCTAGTATGGAGATTGGACCTGGATTAACTTATGGAGTTTGTTGGATATTTAAATAACAACAAATGGGGTATACAATTCACTGTCACCTATGATATTAACAGGACCACTATTTTGGATGTTTTAGTTACTAGGAACAATTATCATACTTTAACATCAGAAGTGTATTGTAAATACCCCCAATATGACTTCCTTCTCCGTGCTACCAGCTTTCACCCTCCACATATATGCAGAAATATCCCAAAATCACAATTTTTGTGTATGAAATGAATATGCTCAAATGAAGCTACTTATCGGGTATATCAAGAAGACCTTACCACTAGATTCAGGAATAGGGGCTATAAAATAGGGAACATCTTTCAGGCCAGACATTGGGTGGCTAATTGTGACAGGCAGGATCTCTTAACATACAGGGATAAGACTATGGACAAAGACTCAACTGTCCAACTGGTCACTACGTATGGAAGGAACACTGATGCCCTACGTAATAGTGTCCACAGACATTGGAACATACTCTTAGCAGATACCAAATTATGTGAGATTTTGGATGACAGATGTCATTTCTCTTTCAGGAAAGGCAAATATTTGGGTTCATTTTTAATTCATTATAAACATGGTTGGAGATGTAAAAGTGATTCTATACAAATCACTCTTGTGGGGCCCCAACTTAAGGGATGCTTTCCCTGTGGCCATTCCACTCACTGCAGAAGGGTGTTGAAGACATGCCAGTTCAGCAGCAAAAATACTGGGCAAGTATTTGATATTTTTTTTGTGAACTGTCAGATGGACTGGGTGATTTATTTGGTTACTCGCACCTGCTCTGCATTCTGTGTGGGACAAATGTCCAGGCCTTTAAAATTCAGAATTTCTGAACATCTAAGTGACATTAGACACAAGAAGCTCACAAATGCTTTATATAAATGCTTTTTTTTTTTTATATTTTGCTTTTCATAAATCTTTTGCATGCATGCCTCTGGCCTACCTTACTCATATTCTCAAACTTTCATTGTTTGTTTTTCTTATCCATTGTACCCATAATATTGTTTTCCTCTGTAATATTGTTAATTTGTCTCTATTCGTATGTATTTGTATGTCTGTTTGGGGCTTTCGCCCTCGGGTCTCCACTGAAAAAGGGTAATTCTTACCCAGCTGGACCAACCCGGTTAACAAATGCAAATAAATAAATAAATAAATAATAAATACACTGAGGCACATAAGAATGCATCCTTTACTTTTATTGTGATAGTCAGTATTGTTGGACAGAGAACAAATAAATCAGGTTGGCATCAGATTTTAAATAATAAAGAAAAGAAATGGATTATCAAACTGGGGCTTTGTTTTCACCAGGGCTTAATGAATACCTTTAATTGGTATGATTAATTAATGTACTCATAATGCCTCATCTAGTGGTCACCTATAAAAAGGAGAACAAGTGTATATGCCCTTACTGCACTGAAGAAGGCTTTGTAATTTTTACAGCTGAAACTGGTCTGTTTTGTCTGTTTTTTATTATGCTTTTGAGCTAATAAATGGTTTATGCTACAGTCTGCTGGCTCTCAATTTGTTCTACTGCTATAAGGCCTTTTTGGAGCCGTGCAGTTGCTGTACTTGCAAGGGCTGCTTTATCTATGAAGCTAGTATCGGGCAAACATTTCCTGATGTCCCACAGCTGCTGCTATCCCATTAGGCCACTCCATTCCCTTGTATGCATGCAGCAATACCATAGCTATGCTACCAGAACATACTACTCCATTTGTTTATTGTTAAGAAGACTGACTTACCTTGTGGCTGCACCAGTTGTGAGGACAGTGCTTCAGGGATACCTATGTCAGATGCACGCAGTACACTGCCTATATATGGTAAGGTATAGGTAGTGTGACGTGTATGGCATCCATTTTACTGTGTGTGCAAGATGGAGAGAGGTGCCAGTCCCTGGGTTCCTACAGTGTCAATGTGTGTGCTATGCATTGCCTCTTTGCCAAGGCCAGGGCATACTGGGCATGCCTCCATCTACCTACAGGAGCTGGCTTAGGGAGTTCCTCCTCTGAGTCCCTCTGTGCCTGTGGGGACCTTGGCAATGGTGGGGGCTGTGCAGCCCTTCCCCGTGCTGTTCCTGCTACAGCTGTTTCCAGAGGATCATATTGTGTAACATGGCACATACTATGAAGATGTGTGCACATGTGGCTGGAGAGTACTGCAGAGGTCCATCAGATATGTCAATCCAGTGGAACTGTCACTTGACTATCCCAAACATATGCTTTAAAATTATCCTGGTTTGTGCGTGTGCCTCATTATGGCATTCCTAAGTGGGTGTGTGTGTGCATTTCTGATGGGTGTCATGCTGCACATGAATATAAGGGAACCCATAGCGGGCAGCGTAAACAACCCCAAGAGTCCACCAATAACAGGGGAAGCCACTAGTTCAGGTAAATGTCCAGGATCAAGGTTTTACTTGATTGAAATACTTAACTGTAATCTACTTTTTTATACTGAGAGTTGTATTTTCTGTTTGTGAGTGCTCTCTGTGCTTTTCTGTGCATTTTCTGGGAGTTTTCCATGCTCTAGGTGAGTAACATAGTCTTCTACAGGTTTGCTGCATTCAGGACTGGTTGTTTTGCGTGCTGAGTTTGCTGGTAGCCATCTTGTGCTGGTAGGAGCATGGCTTCTCTGTTAGTAAGAGTAACAGGGCTGCTTGACCTTTTCTAGCATGAGTGATTGGTTGAAAGTGCAGAGGCTTGCAAGAATGGATAGTAATCTGAGCTTCTAGATTCTTCCATCTTTTCTGGTATTTAATCCCTGTGTTTGCAGGGGGCTGTGCATGTTTTTACCAGGCTGTGGAGTGTTGATTCATCACTGTGATGTAGCAGAAATTTTCTGAGGGCCCCAAGAGCAGAATAAGTGGGTTTTTTACATTTATTTCATTAAATTGTACTTCTTAATGCTTACAGTTGTGCTGTACAGCTAATCTACTACATTACTGAACTGTTATAAAGCTTTTTTTTTACTTTTTAACTGCATTTTTGTACTGTTTTATACTGTTTTAACTGTATTTTCATTGCTAAGTAGTGTTTCATTATTGTAACTGCAAATTTTACTGAATTGCTTAAGTGTAAACTGCTTTTTTCATACTGAGAGTTGCATTTTCTGTTTGTGAGTGCTCTATCTATGCTTTTCTGTGCATTGTCTGGGAGTTTTCTGTGTTCTAGTCAAGTAGCATACTCTGCATACAGGTTTGCTGCATCCAGGCCTGGTTGTTTTGCGTGCTGAGTTTGCTGGCAGCCATCTTGTGCTGGTAGGAGCATGCCTTCTTATTTAATGAGAGTAACAGGGCTGCTTGACCTTCTCTAGCATGAGTGATTGGTTCAAAGTGCAGGGCTAGCAAGATTGGGTAGTAATCTGAGCTTCTAGATTCTTCTGTTTTTTCTGGTATTTTAACTCTGTGTTTGCGGGGGCTGTGCGTGTTTTTATCAGGCTAAGTAGTGGTGATTCATCGCTGTGACTTAGAAATTCCCTGATGCTCCAAGAGCAGAATAAGTGTTTTTTTTGCATTTATTTCATTGAATTCCAATTTCTACAGTTATAGTTGTGCTATGCAGCTAATCTATTACATTTTGAACTATTATAAAGGTTTTTTTACTGTTTTACTGCATTTTTGTACTGCTTTATACTGTTTTAACTGTATTTTCATTGCTAAGCAGTCTTTCATTACTGTAACTGGATTTTTACTGAATTACTTGACTGTAAACTGTTTTTTCATATTGAGAGTTATATTTTCTCTTTGCGAGTCCTCTATCTTTGCTTTTCTGTGCATTTTCTGGGAGTTTTCTGTGTTCTAGTCAAGTAGCATTGTTTGGCTACAAGTTTGCTGCATCCAGGCCTGGTTGTTTTGCTTGCTGAGTTTCCTGGCAGCCATCTTATGCTGGTAGGGGACTGTCTTCTCTGACACTGCCTTACCTTCTCTAGCACAAGTGATTGGATGAAAGTGCAGGGGCTAGCAGGATTGGGTAGCAATCTGAGTTTCTAGATTCATCCATCTTTTCTGATATTTAAACCCTGTGTTTGCATTGGGCTGCACTTGTTTGCTTGTCGCTCACTGCCTCTGAGCTGATTTAACCCACTGCTAGGTATTCCAGCTTCAAATTTTCCCTTACTAGCAGTTATTTGATTGTGTGGTATTGAAGCTTCTTTGCATCCTTTGTACAAACACAAGCTACTACTACCATCTCAGATTTTTCCACCTTCGCCACCTTTAGAGCTTTTCCTCACCGATTCTGACAAGTATGGATGGACAGTTTCCTACAGTTTCTCCTGCCAGTCTGGTTGATATGGGCATCATGAGAGTGTAGCAACTGTCTCATGTACACGGACATCTCTTACTACCACCTAGGAACACAATTTGTGAGAGATGCAATTATATTAAACACCTGGAGTCTATGCTCTCTCCCTCACAAGCAAGTATACCTATCCCTGAGAAGGCTGACTGCACAAACACCACACCTCAAACATCACCTACACCAACACAGCACAGAAGCACGTATGCAGAGTTTTTAACAAAAACATAACTAAACAAAAGAGACCTCCGAGACAAAAACACACACAAATTCCACAGCCTATCACACCACACACCACATGCCTGTGTCTCACAGCCATCAAGGCTTAACCATAAACCCAATATATTAATCATAGGAGACTCCATTGTGAGACACACAGATGTGCCCCTCACCAAGCGGGATAAGAAGAAAGTCACTGTAAGTTGATTGTCAGGTGCCAGAATCTGCTACATCACCCATGCAATCAAGTCCCTTAAGTACTGCTATGACTCTGTCATAGTACATGTTGGCATGAATGACTTGAGACATACCTCTCTGGACTATATGAAGAGAGACATGATCAAGCTTACCAAATATGTGTTCCAGGCAGGTATGTCACTAGCCTTAAGCAGCATTCTACCATCCCACAGAATGATGCCTCAATACAAAGAAAAAAATATTGACTTTAACAATTGGCTTAGTTTCTGGTGTCATTCTAAGGAGATCCAGTACCTGTCAGCCTGGGAAGACATGATTGACAGACCATGATGCTTTGCCAGAGATGACCTGCATCTGTCTCCCTTGGGTTTCAGGCTCTTGGCAAAGGCTCTTGCCTCCCCATAGTACCTTTTTAGGAATTATCTTGAGGTCAAAACTACCAACATGAACAATCTCATCTAAATGTAATTTAAAGGTAATGCTGCTGACCGCTAGGAATCTCAACATGAAACTGCACTCATAGCAAGCATTCTTAACCCTGGAAAATGCTGACATTTATGCAGTCAGAGAAACCTGGTTCAAACCTGCGGAGAGCACCCCAGTTTTATCTGGTTACTCATCCTATCATACATACCAACCCAAAACTGAGGGCAACAAAGCCAAAGGAGGTGGTGTTTTAATATGTATTAAAGATATGCACACCTCCAGATTGGTCAAACAGTATGACACACAGAAGATGCTCCAGGTGCAGTTAATTGCTGACAAGACCTCTTTTCAAATCATAGTTAGCTACAGGCCCCCAGCGATGACTCAGAACAACCATGCCGCCTATCTGGACTTCCTTGAATCTATTAAGATTCAATCCAATACCCTGATCTTGGGTGATTTTAACTACCCAACCAGTGATTGGAAGAACTACTTGAGCCAGAACACAAATTCTAAAAGATTCCTCGAGTTTGTCAATGCCAATGCCTTGGACCAGTTCATTGACACCCCCACAAGAGGTGACAACATCTTGGACTTGGTACTAAAACACATAGGAAACCACTGCAGCACCTCTGCAGTGTCATCGTCCCTTGTAAGATCAGACCACAAAGCTGTCAACTTTGAAGTCACCATCTCCCCTGACCACCCACAGCTAGGGTAAAACAAAAACACTTTTACAAAGCTGATTACAACCCCCTGAGGAAAGGTCTAAACTTAGCAGCCCCCTCCCCAACAGTAGGAACTGGCACTAATGACCAAACCTACACCAAAGTACTATATGACCATTTATATAAATGCATGAATTCAGCAATACCTGACAGGAAAAATCCTCCTCCTCAAGGAAGAGTAAACCTGGCTAGTAGACATCAGTTATAAATAAACTCTACAATAAAAGGGAAAAAATTGCTGTCCAGGACCAAGAAGGAACAGGTGCCAAACTGGAAGCAATCTTTCCTTGGCCTAAAAAGGCAAATAAGGGCTAACTTCGAGTACAAATTAGCCACATCTACTAAAGACAATCATAAGGCCTTCTTCACATACATCTGCAATCTAAGGGGAAACACCCAAATCTGCTCAGAATTGATGGTCATGGGAACTACATTCACACATGCCGTGGATATAGCCAACCTGCTGTCAGACAGGTTCAGTGAAAACTTCACCCCTCTGTCCCCCATCAGTAATCCAGGATATCCCCAGCACCTGCCCCCCACTCCTTATCTCCAAGGAACAAGTCATTACCGCCCATTCAAAGGCTAAAAGCACAGCTTCTATGGGACCCAATAACATCCCAGGCTCCATCTTGCATCAACTCAGCCAGGAACTTGCAGCACCATTAAGCACCAATTTCAACATAAGCCTGAGTACCAGTTTCATCTCAGCTGAGTGGCAGATGGCCACTGTCATCCCTCTGCACAAAGGTGGAGCATTCACTGATACAGGTGATTTTACACCCATCAGCCTAACTAGCCTGATGTGCAAGGCCATGGAATGCATTATCATGGACCACATTAACAAGGACATTGGCAACCTCCAAACACTTGATCCCACACAGTTTAGTTTTTGTCAAGGGGAGATCATGCCTGTTAAATTTGGTAGACTTCTTTGAGTCAGTCAGCAAAGCCATGGACGAGGGGAAAATGGTGCACACCACCTACCTTGACCTGGCCAAGGCCTTTGTCACTATTCCCCACTCAAACCTAATAGATAAACTATCCCAGCTTGGTATAAATTTGTTTGTGACCAGATGGGTAGCTAACTGGCTCACTGGTAGAACTCACACAATCAAAATAGGGGAAGTACCTCAAGTAGTAGACCCATAATGAGTGGTGTATCCCCTGGATCAGCCTTAGGCCCCCTACTGTTTGGAATATACTTCTCTGAGGTGCAAGCCAAAACCAGAGGTTGATGACTGCAAGTTGGGCACTGTCATCAACTCTCCTAGTGATGTAGACATACTGCAAGAGGGTCTCACCTAGACAAATGATTGGTGCCAGAAACATGGCCTCAAACTAAACTCCAAAAAATGCATTATCTTTACCTTTGGGAAGAGTGATGTCTTGACATGGGCACCCAAGTTGACAGCAATCTAACATTTGATTACAATGTTGCCTCCATTGTACAGAGAGCTTTCTACATGGCTCACCTCATTAGTAAGGGTATTTCTTCCAGGAACAGAGAAGTCATAACTTCCCTGTATTCCTCCCTTATCAGGCACATCATTGAGTATAATGTCTATTTAGGCATGTACCCCATGAATTCCATTCAGCAGCTGGAGAGACCACAGAGGTTCCTCACCAGGAGAATCCAGGGCTTCAAAAATCTATCCTAAATGGCTAGGCTAAAAGCCCTGTCCCCTCTACTCCATTTCATACAGACTCCTCAGAAGTGATCTATGTCTGGCATACAGAGCGATCTCTGACCCCACCTTGATGAAATTGCTACATATCCACAAGTCAAACTCCACTTCTATGACCTGTACACAAAATCTCAACTTAGTCAGCGACATCGATATTACTTGCTGGCAGGACTGATTTCTCTCCAAGAGACTCCCTCATTTGGGGAATAGACTTCTTCTCCATGTCAAGCAGAGTACTTCATTATTCCTCTTTAAGAGGAACCTGGATGACTGGATGGGAAATAGAAAATACACCCCTGGGGTTCCAACTGCATCCCTGCTGGACAGGGTTATTGGCTGGTGACTTGTGGGAACACTGGATAATTTATTGGCTAGGCTTATAAGGGCCTCAGGGCCAGTAGCCAAGTAATTTGCTATGATCCAGTAAAATGTAACCAGAGGGGCCATGTAGCATGCAAATGTCCACTGAAGCAAGGTGGGGAACAAAAGGTGGGGGAGCCAGCAAGTGAGAATAACAGTATGCCAATGGTAAGTTGTCTGGAGACAACAGGGGTACCGAACTACCAACAGAGTTTGTATCCAATCTTAGTGGGTGGAAAACAGGCCACTGCTAAGAGAAACACAGCCTTTGACATAACCATTGTGAAGTGAGCAGTAATTCCTTGGGCAGTCCACTCCAGTCAGAGCTTGAAGACAGACTCCATTCCAAATACCTTTGGCCAGGGTTCACCTTGACTAGGAGGGTGGAAAAAGAAGCAACCAAGTAGGTGTGTTTGAGGATATCCCTGTAGATGTCTTACTATGGAATGATTTTGATAATGCAGTACCTTGTATGCATGCTGTTACACTCAGTCAGGCTTGCAGACAGGCATGTGGGTCTAGTAGCCTGGGGGAGACGCAGACAGACCCCAAACCTAAAGCTGGGGCTAGTGATGTGGCTATTTCAGGGGGATAACCTGTAGCAGTGACCCTGAAGGTGAGTCACCGCTGCTGATTGGTACTGATGTTCTCTGAACAAGATGACTGTAAGGCCAGAGGTGAGTAGTAGTAATCAGGCTGACAGTGAGGTACCGCTGTCAGAAGATACCGGATTTCCTGTGGAAGGAGAGCTGGGAATGGTCACAAAGGTAGACTTGACACAGGCTCAGTCTACACTACGAGGCTTGAGGAAGGTATCTAAGGAGGCACTTTATTCTCCAGGAAAAGGGGAGTCTGTATACTAGAACAAAGGGTTGCTGTATAGAGAGTGGACCCCTGAGGGAGGGCTAAAGGGTGAGGTAATATAGCAGTTGGTAGTGCCTGCAGCCTACCATCTGGCACTTCTAGCCATAGCCCATGACATTTTTTTCCAGGTCATATGGACATAAAGAGCACCAAGAGATGTATTATGCAGACCTTTCATTGGCCTGGGATTGCAAGGGATGTAACAAGGTATTGCAGGACCTGTGAGCAGTGCCAAAAGATAGGCAAGGCAGCATACAAGATCAAAGCTCCTTTGATGCCTTTGTCTGTGATTAAGGAACCATTCAGAGGTTAGCTATGGATATTGTGGGGCCTCTGAATACCCCACATTCCACAGGGAAGAAGTATATCTTAGTGGAAGCAGATTATACTACTAGATACACTGAGTTGGTGGCTCTGTTCTCTACTGAGGCAGAGAAGGTGGCAAATGCTTTGTTATAGCTTTTCAGCAGGGTAGGTTTCCAAGGAGAAATACTGACTGACAGAGTTGCCAATTTCATATTAGACCTGTTGGCTTGTCTGTGGGATGAAGCACCTAAAAGCCATCCCCTACCACCCCCAAACTAATGATCTTGTGCAGAATTTAAACTCTACACTAAAGATTATACTAAGGGCATTTGCAGAACAGTTTAAGAGAGAGTGGGACAAATATTTGTCCCATCTGCTGTTTGCATACAGAAAGGTACCCCAGGAATCCACAAGTTTTTCACACTTCAAGTTACTGTATGAGCAGTGAGTGAGCTGGCCCTTAGATTTGATTTGTGATGAGTGGGAGGCTGAGTTGGAATCCTACAAAGATCCTGTTGTGGCATATGTCCAAAACCTCAGTGCAAGGCTTAGGAAGATCATGGGTTTGACCCAGGAGAACCTGGCAGGAGCCCAACAGCAGAAAAAGGTCTGGTATGACTGGAATGCTCAAGCCTGAGAGCATGCTGTGGAACAGCAGGTTATGGTGCTTGTTCCTGTCAGACACAATAAGCTGCAGGCAGCTTGGGAAGGTCCCCTTCAAAGTGGTAAAGAAGGTCAGTGATGTTAACTACATGGTACAACTGCTAGGCAAGATTCAGGGGTACAGACTGTACCATGTTACCATAATGAAGCCTTACTGTTGTGCTAAGTATTTGCAGTGGTTGGCAGGAGGAGTCTGAGGGGATCTGGTGAATGATGTACTCAGTGAGTCTCGGACTGATACCTCAGTGGAAGGGGTTTACAATGCCAATGCAGATGGGATCTCAAGACAGGGTTTTGGGTTAATATATTCCCAGACAGGCTCTGAAGTAATGTTTCTCCAGGGTCAATTGAGAAACTAGTTTGAGTCTTCAAATGGGAAGAGATGTGATGATGTGAGGTAGTACCAGCTATGCCAGATGGAGTAGTACATTGCATGTGTAACATGCCAGCATAACTATCTGAAGTTTTGTAAATAATTTTATGTCATTTGTATGTGGAACTGATTTGTACAGATGTGTATGTTAAAAATATATTTGTAAAGCTGCTTGTGTTAAAATGCATCAACAGTGGGTCCTGCTGGACAGAAAATAAATATACATTTGTATCAGACTGTACTGTTGTAATATAATACACTGACACCTAGTGGTTTGAATAGTGATTGTAATTGGAGGTATTTGATTCATTAATTTATCTATTTAGTGTATAAATTATTTAATTGTAGTAGGTATATATTGTGTTGATTTGTATTTGACTATTCACTCCTTGAAGGCATTGCTGCCAAAGCGCTAGACATGAATAAAATTGTAATTGTTTGCTAGTTTTTCTTGATTGTTGCTGTGGGTTAATGTATTCCCAGACAGGCTCATTTCTCTCAAGCAATTTTTCTCCAAGGTCACTTGAGAAACTAGCTTGAGTCTTCAAAGGGGGGAGAGATGTGATGATGTGAGGTAGTGCCAGCTATGTCGGAGTAGGACAGTGCATGTGTAACATATGCCAGCATAACTAGCTAGAGTTTTGTAAAGAATGTTATGTTATTTAAATGTATCAGACTGATTTGTACAGATGCTTGTGTTAAAATGAATCAACAGTGGATCCTGCTGGACAGAAAATAAATATACATTTGTATCAGACTTTACTGTTGTAATTGAGGAAATGTATATATGTTAACAGAGGATGCTGTAATGGAAGGGTTTAACCTCAGCTTAGCTCACTTTAAGAGAAATAGCCAGAAATTAAATGACATGGTTTAGGCCATAAAATTTTTATCTCACAGACCTGAGTGCAGCCAGAGACACAATGTCTAGAAAAAAGGCCTGGGCTCTTATTGTCCTTAGTAGTGAACTAACTGCTACCCTGGGGTGCCAGAGAATAGCTGGTTGGTCTGTCCAGGAAGGATGAAACTATTGGAATTGTTTTACAGTCTCCAGATGCCTTAACAAAGCTCTAGGTGTGTACTGTGACACGTATGTACTAGAAACTGATTCAGCTTCTAGTCAAGGGAGTAGTGTGGGAACCACAGAATCAGGTGACCAGATGTGATGTTATTCCATAGCCATCACTGAATTATTTTAAGATATTAGTGACGGATGTGATAGGACGGCTGTGGTGGTGCAGCGGTTAGCGTTGTCACCTCACAGCAAGAGGCTCTCCGGTTTGATCTTCGACTGGGGTGTCTTCTGTGCAGAGTCTATATGTCCTCCCTGTGGTCATGTGGGTTTCCTCTGGGTGTTCTGGTTTCTTCCCACATCCCCAAAGACATGCTGCAAGTGGATTGGACACGCTAAAATTGGCCCTAGGCATGAGTGTGTGCGTGTGTGTGCCTTCTGTGGAATGTTGGGCACTGGGCTGGCAACTCGACAATGTAAAATCTCCACTGCCAATCGTGAGCGGACAAGGTAATCAGCTGTGGTGACCCCTAACCGGGAAAAGCTGAAAGAGAGAGAGAGTGACAAATGTGATAGTGACACTCAGCAGTCTGTTTGTGAAACTTGACAAAGAAGGGATGCTCACCCACTTCATCTTGCCTTGCTCTAGTAAGTAAACTGGGGGACAACAATTCTTTAGATCAGTCAGGAAAATATAGTGAGATTAGTTAAGTAGTGTTTTTCTGTATCTGTGAGAACCTTTCCATCTATGTTATTTTTTAATATTTCCTGTGATTGAAACTCTGGTGTTAATTGCAAATATATATTTAGTATTTTCACGGCCTTTTATTATTTATTATTAAATATATTTAAACTTTTCATTGTGGCTGGTCTTTTAAAGAATATTTTAACTTTCAACAGTACTTATATTTATTTGGAGACACTGTGGCCAATCCTGAAAGTCTTGCTGCATTTGGTCAAAATACTACCATTTGTGTAAGTGTTAAGTTTACTAAGAGCAATTGCATACCCTCTTAAGGTAGCTGGCTGGTGGCAGTGAAACTACCTTATAGTCTGGGTGAAAGTGGGACAGTAGGTGAATTTGTGCCAGACTTTCTCAGGAGTCTGTGTGTGTGTGTGTGTGTGTGTGTGTGTGTGTGTGTGTGTGTGTGTGTGTGTGTGTGTGTGTGTGTGTGTGTATATGAAAACCAAATCTCAAAGAATGTATGTGTCAGCTACTTGGGACAGGGACACTGAAAGCACTGATTTCACAGAGAGGGTGGTGAAGGACTTGCCTTGTAACACCTGGCTAAGGACTTAACTCTACAGCTGTCAGTGGGGGGTCTTATTTGGGACCTGGAGAGAGAGAGAGGGAAACCCAGTCCCAGGACTGAGTGTGTTCCCTGTGTGCTCTTAAAATTGTACTTGGTGCGGAGTGCTGCATTTGAAAATACTGTGTGTATATATTTTTCTTCCAAGTGAACGTCTCCCATTGGTATCAGTGTTGAGGGTTGAGGCTCCTTAATTACTGGCCCAGAGGAGGGTCATCACATGGGGAATTATGTTTGATGATATTACTTGGGGGGTAGTTGGGGGGTGGTAAAATTGTAGCTGAATCTGTCATCCAGCAGATTTGCTATATCTTCTGGCTCTGTGTTAGTGACTGGACAAGGGATAATTGTCTAGGCTTAAAATGGCTCGCAAGGGCAGTTAGCTTAGTACTAATCTATGAACCTATGAACCTATGATTAACAATCAGTTCTGTGCACTGTTGTGCACCCCTGTTGAAGTTTCAGGTATAGCTAAAGAAAGCCTTGTAGTTGTCTTTGACCTGGAAAGCTATCTTTACATCAAAACTGGTAAACTTAATATACCCTCTTATTTGTGTTCTTAGCCTGATGAGGGAGTTTTTATCCTGCTGGGTGTTGTACTTTCTAATTACAGCTATGACTATTTTCCTTTTGTTGTACAATCTATTAATGTTTTGATTCCACAAGGATGATTTGTTTTCTGAGTTTGCTATGCACTTGTTTCTGGTAGGCACAGCTGTCTCTATACATCTTTTAACCAGAATGTACAATGTTTCTGTGTACATTTCTGCATAGGTAGTGATGTTCTTCAGGTTTCAAGAGGCTTGAAACTTTGTCAGGTAATTTCTTAATAATAGGTAGCTTCCTTATAATAGTTCCTGTTTTGAAGGAAAGAGGTTGATGACCACACCTTACCAAAGAGGATACAACATTCGGAGTGGGGGATGCAGTATTCTCCCATATTTGTATGTACCAGATCCAGTAGATTTGCACCACTAGAGGGTAACTGGTCCACAGTGTTTGTGTTTACAAAATCCAGAAATCTGTCACCTTGCAAGTTTGGGGTTGTGTAGTATTCCCATTTTATAAAGAGGTAGTTAAAGTCCTCCATGAATATAGCATTGGGTTGAATGGAAAGTGTCTCCAGTAGGTCTAAGAATGAGCTATGAGTTTCATGGGCCATAGAGGGTGATTCTCCATGGCTTCAAACAATGTCTTGGTAACTGCACAGATGTCTGCAATATCCAAGGTAATGAGAGCTTGGAGGGAGTGTAGATTCTTGTTTAAGCTGCTGGCATTGAGCATTAATGCCCTTAGATTCCCTTGGGTTGATTTTACTAAGCTGGAAAGTTTGTCAGCCTGGTATTGTCTAAAAAGGCAATGTGGGAAGGACAATGTTTTAGACAATTTTCAAAAGCCTAGTGGGGATGGATGCAGACCATCTTTACCAAAGCAATGTGGCCTGTTGACCATATCCTTCCATTCTGACAAATATTTCACTCCTTTTGAATGACACCAGATACTAAGCAAATGATTAAGTTCAATCATCTTCTGTTCATTTTGTGGCATCACCTTTGGTGAAGAATTTTCAATGCTTGACTCATACTTGCCTGGGATATAGTTAATGAGCTCCATAATCTCTCTCTTCATATAATCCAGAGAGGTATGTATGAGGTAATTTGCTCCCAAATGGACTATGACTGAGTTATACTGGTAACTGTGATTCAATAACCTGAGTGTGTGAGTGACTTGGTGGGTCGTGATCTCTGATAGGCTACTGACCATCATTTTCTCTTTGCCCATACATGTGAGTGGATTATCCGTATGTCTAATGATGGAGTCTCCTATGAATACAGAATTAGGTAGTGTGTTGGCTTGCCCTATGGGTTTTGTAGTTGAGTCTCCATGGGTGTGGTCATATATGTGGTTTTGCGTGTTATTTTGGTAAAGTGCTTTTGGGTTTCCTGTGGATAAATGATATAGGTTGAGTGTCTGGAAGGTGTATGGAGTTTAGGAAGATAGTTTTTAATGCCTCAGCATATGTTGGCCTATGTGTCAGGTGCATACTATGTATGTGGGTGTAGTGTGTGTGTTACTGATAACTTCATTGTTATTTTGAGTTCTTGTATGAGAGAGTCTTGCCTCCCATGACATTGTGTAATTACATCTCTCACATACTGTTTTGGTTTCTATGTGGATTAGTTGGTTGTCAGTGTAATATGGTAACATTATGAAAATTGCAGTACTGAGGGTTTAGGCTTCCAGGACTGAAAATTGTGGCATGACAACCATCTGTAATGGTTGAGACAACCATGTGCTTAGCACAGGTACAGCTACAGGTGTAGAAGCCTTTGGCAATGGGTATAGTGAAATGCAGAAATAGGAGGACAGAGAAATTGTACAAAGCATGATAGAGAGGCTGTACAAAGCATCAATTACTGTACACAGGAGTGGGGAGATGATTATATGTATGGTCATGCCACAGCATACTGTATACTCACATTGATTAAAATATTTTTCCTTCAGGTGTCCATTTACCAATGAGGAACCTGAGGGAAGCAACACCAGCAATAATTCACTACCTATTTGAACAAAGTGCTACTGCAGGCCTTTCACACAAATGTAACATGCACTTCCTGGATAAAGCTGCCACAGGCAAGTAGTAACAGGGCCACATTCATAGGATGTGGTGCAGGATGTGAATTTTGTGGTCAGCTATAAGAGAGGCTTACAATGAGTTCAGGTGGGGGTTATCAATACTGTACATTGTGCAAAAGACTAATCATGGGACATTGTAACACCCAAGTCCACCACTGGGGGTGAACTATACAGATACACCTCACTGAAGTTGAGAACTTTAGTTGTCACTCTGTCATCTCTGCTCATGATCAAAATCCACTTTATGGAAATAGCACTAATCAGATTCAGCATTTCGTACATCTCATCAGGATGAATGTTCTTGGTCTATTAGTTCTGCCCTTTCTTTGCTACAGAGTGCAGCAAGCTATGATGTCACCAACCAATAAGGTAGATAATGCCAATGGTATCACTGTTGCAGCTTTATTCCACTACTGGTGGATGTGGTCCCTGACTCACTACAACCTCCCAGAGTAAGTGACTGCCATGTTCATCTCCAGTGACCCTACTCCATCTCACAGTATTGTAGTTTTCTTTCACTGTGCTTCCATAACCAATCACGTGCCTCTACCCCATCTGATAGTATTGCATTCACCTATTACTGTGTCCCCAACCATAAGTGAAAGTAATGATAACTGTACTTTGACCAGTAGATATGATTATATCTTATGCCCATTTCATGCACTGCCCTGCATAGCCTGAATGCTGTAATATATCCATCATTTTATGCTGTGTTTTCTATGTCATGGCTCATAACTGTGGACCAGATGCTGCCTCTTTTCCAAGTGCTGCAATGCACAGCACTCACTTCTGCTTTGGCTGTGGTACTGCTGATTCAGCTGTGACATCCACACTTGACTGGCTACACTGCTCTTCTGCTGATGGGACAACTTGTATGGAAGGTCGCACCTAGATATTTTTTCTTTCCATCCTACTCTCTCCAGATGACCATCAGTTGCAACTTGCACCTCTCCTCATTCAAGGAGTTTAAGAAATTCATACCTTTCGAACCTGACTCATAGCAGCCGTCATCAAACATTGCTGCCAGCAAGTGTGTCCAACCCCCCAAACAACACACAGTCTTCTGAGCAGCACGACTGTTGCCTGATAGAGGGGAATGAGTACTTCTTTGTATGTACAGACTCTCAGCCAAGTGGTATACTGTTTGCAATGTGGCGCTTGTTAGCCTCTTAATATTGCTATTAGAGCAATCCCAGAGAGCTTCCCTCCCTCCCCATGGGATGGGCAACCTGGCACTGGCTGTTCATGCCCATTCTTCCTATCCAGTCTCTCTAGTGCTCATGGCACTATTCAGACAGGTCTTGCCTAGATGTTAAGCTATTACTCATACTGTCTGTGCAATACCATGTCATGCAGCATTGCAATCACAATAAAACCTTTTTTTTCAGATTGCAGGACTGTATTGCAGTTGCTATCCTGATACAGGTAGGGATTGCAAGTGTCCCTTGAGTAGGCCAAACACCTGCTCTGTTATATTATTTTTATTGACAAATGCTGTGTTAAAGGCCATTTCTTGCTTGGTCTAGGGGTTGCAAATGGAGGTCATTAATCAGGGCTCTATGACATATCCAGAATTACTTGCAATACACATAAAACATATTATTTATAGTTATATAGACTGCTCCCTGCTTGTGTGATACCTGTGTGTACAGGCATGTCTAACTAGACTGTAGTATATGCACCTGCCAGCTAAATGACCCTGTGGGAAATCTCCCTTTCAGGAACTTTTGGTATAGGGTGGACATGTCCCATGGACATAACCCAAATGTAAGAATAATGGGAACTGTCCTGATGATGCACAGCTACATTATAAATAATGCCTTGTGCTTTACTTACCATTAAGCAGTTAACAGAGTGGAGGCCCTGGCTGTTGAAGTATTGTAATCTCTCTAGAATAGCTAAGGCCTTGATGGCAATGTGTGACCAATCAGTGGCTATCAGGCCGTCTGAAAAACTGGAAGTATTGTAAAGTGCCTGTATGGTGGTGATGCATTCCTTGGGTGAACCAGATAAATACACCTCCACATGCTGTGGCATAAGATTGAAAAACTGGTTCAGATTTCATGAGGATGATGCCTGCTATGTCTCTAACATGTCCACAATATGATGCTAAAAGATTGTTGTTGGTACGGTGATAAAAGTTACACATACCTTAGTATCCACGGTTATTGGCTTACCATGCATCCTCTTTGATTCTCCTTGTTCATGACATTTCACCATAGTCTCACACAGTCTCCCTGTCCACAGAAAAACACTCACAATATGCTGGTCACTCAGCTAGTGGTATGTCAGGCACTGTCTGCACCCCCTTCAGTGAAGCCCTTGGGTACAACATACAAGACTGTGGAGCTGGTTCTGAGGGTGGCCATTAAAACATGCTGGTGTGATATAGCAGCTGCTACTACTGCAAATATTCCTTCCCTCATCATCGCCATGATTCTTGGTATCAAGCAACAGGTATGCATTGCAGTGCAGCTTGCGTCTTTTATATATTTTTGAATAGGTGTCTCAGTTTTGGTTTTGTCATTTGCATAACCATGGTGTCTCATTTACTTGGAGTTCCTCCTTTCAAATTCATCATGTACTCAGTAGCATGTGCTACATTAAACCATATTGTAAGCCTTGCTCCACTGTGCTATCCATGTTGCTTAATCACTTACATCTGCATGTCACTGCAAGTCATACTAGTTTGTACTGTACAGTACACTAAAAGTCTATGAATCCTGGGATCCTAACACTTAGCATTCTGAGACTTTCATCTTATATGTGTAATCCCCTGAACATGATTGCAAGCAGCAAGTGAAGCATTTGCTTCAGAGCTTCAAATACATATTCTTAACTTTATTTATTTTTTCACACTTATTTTCAGTTTGTTAACCGAGGAAGTAAGCTTGCCTGCTGATCCTTTTCAGTCACAACTGGGGGTAGAATACATAATTAACAAAAGAACAAAACAACTAGAAGCAATAATGCTCAAACGTAATAATTATGTACACTACCAACTCAAAGTAACAATATTAATGAATAAACAAATACTTAGCAGCAGCAATGCTGAACATGATTGCATACATTAGCAACCAAAAATAACAATACATCATTAACACAAAATATTTTGTTAATAATTGCATCTGCAATTGATTATTTAAAATTGTAGTCTGTTAATCTGCATCAAGAAAACAAGTAGAGTCTTTTTTGTGAAAGTAGTCTTTAGCTACTTTGAAATATTTTAGAGTTTGATTATATTTTACTTCTCTGGAAAGGTAACTGTGTATGGCTGGGCTCATATTTGAGAAAGGTCTATCACCTATTGTATTCTTGAACCTTGGTCTAGCAAGTGTTAGATTTTCATCCTATGAGCTTCTTAGGGGTAAGCAACCATAATAGTTAGAAGTAATCTTTTTAGAAGAAGGAAGTAACCACTTTCAAGGATCTCATTGATTATTGTAGTTTAGAGATAGTTATCAGGAGCTAGTTCATCTGCTTTAGTAATTTACGGTGATACATGAACCTATCTGCCAGCAGAGAAAATTTGAATATTTTGTTTCAGTGGCTTTTTATTTTTGAGTATTTTGGGTTGAGTGCATGCATAGCTTTGGGAGACCATATTACAGCTTTTGTCTTAAAAAAAACAAACATCAGATTCTGTAAAACATTTGCAAATAATTTAAATACTACTAATAAATCAAAGTATATGTTGCACATGGTAAATTTGATTGATGGCTGACTATATGATTAATAATTTGTTAACATTACAGGCACAGAATCTTTGCTTATTAGCATAATCTGGTAAGGATGTGTATTAGAACCAGCTTTTTTTAATATCATTATTATCTCTGAGGACCAGATTTTATGTTTGGAAAATATAATATGCTGACAGATGCAAGACTGCTTGTTCCATAAACAAAGAAATATCAAATAAAACATGAAAAAATAATTTAAGTAAATTCAGCAACTGGATGAATTCCAGCAGAGTGCAATTTAGTTATAAAAGTGTAAAGTTACTTGTTCCTGCAGCACTGAATAGTTTGATAAATGTTAAATCAGTTTAAACCTGGTAGACAATAAATGATATGGAAGATTAACTATTAGTGGTTTTATTTTTAATTTTGATATTAACTTTGCTGTAAACAAGAGCTTTAGTATTCTCTGTAATATATTTAGGCACATATCAGCATTCCATAAAGCTGCCATGCTTTCACTCTGCAATACCTTGAGAATTCATTTGTAACAATATGACTCAAAGTAGATAAAAGTAGATTAATGAGAGCACAGAGAAGATAAGCAAAAAAGTAACAAAACGGTAATGCCACACTTCAGTGGACAGGAGCGGCCTTAGGTCAGCTGGTGCCCTAGGCAAACGGGCTGCATGACACCCCCATCACACTACCTGGTGCCCCCATTCTGGTCTACCTACTCAAATAAATACTGGAAAAGTGCCCCTGCTAGAGCGGCACCCTAGGCAGCCACCTAGTTGACCTATGCCTAAGGCCGGCTATGAGTGGACATTTTACAAAACTGTGTTTTTTTTTCCCTAGAAAATAATTAGAGATAACAACTGCACAGAGAAATGCATATGTTTAATCATATGACTGTACCATGAAATAAAATAAAACTGTAATGAATTGAACACATATCAAAAGAACTTTACCTTCAATATTACTAAAAGTAAAAGAGTACCAAAGTTAAGCACAAAAGATATCACCATAGTCTTTAGATCAAGGAGAAAACTTCCAATCCCCTCACATTAGGAGAAATAAGACACCATGTAGAAGTTTTTTTTTTCAAAACCTTTATTCAAGACAGTTAAGTGGGCTGATGGACTATGTATTTATTTTCTATGTAAGAGCACTTTTCCATCAGCTCACTTAACTCACTTGAATATTCTTTTGAAATATCTTGTACAATACTTCTTATTCCTCTTGTTGAGAGGGGATTAGAAACATTCTCTTGCATCTAAGGGCTAGGACAATATCTTCTGGGCTTAACCATGGTACTGTTTTCCATTTGTCCTGTTACCATCTATGTCACAGATTGGTCACCAGACCCAGCTTTTGCACTGTGAATCACGTGTATTTTGCAGTATTACTAAAATAGGAAACTGAGTGATTAGTGTTTGGTACCATGTGTTTGGAAATAGTGACGAAACCAGATGTTAATCAGCAAAGCTGTTTAGAAACAATATATATGAACACATCTAACAACATATACAGAAATCATTCATGACTCCTAGGTACACATTAACCTGAAACATCTGAACATTAAATTATCCAGTTACTGTACTTGAAAAAACAGTTGCGGGCAAGTTGGCAGCCTTAGGGTTCAAGACATTTTGTTATTTCTTATACTTATGCTGCAACAGAGATACACTGATATTCCTATGCTAATCGGAACATGGGAGGGAAGTGGAACCAAGAGTGCATTAGGCAACCATTGACTTTGCTACTGTATGGTCCTTTTAGGCAGTGGGGGCTGAGGGAGATATAGAAGGATCAGCATACTAAAACACAACTATGACATTACAGGTGCAAATTTTAAGATGATGAAACATGTAGGGAATAAACTGGGTTATTTTACCAATTATCAGGTTATACTTGGGATGAATATGTGCTGCATTGCTTAGAAATGCTATATTTACAGAAAAGAAAAAAGAAATGATGAAGAGAAAGGAGTAAATGGAAAAGTGAAGGAGACCAATATAGCTTAAGAAGAAGGTTAGGAAAGTTATAAGGAAAAAGAGACATGTTAGAAAGGATGGAACAAAGAGAGAAACCAAAAGAAATGTTGCAGTTCAAGGAGACTTGGACAAGGATAGCATCTGTGATTGTTGTGAAAAAAACAATTGTAGAAAAAGGCCTGTTAGTGAGGTTGAAACAAGACAGTAATGACTTCTTTAGGCACATAGTGACAAGAAAGACTGACGAAAGTTTGGTCAAACTGATAACAGCTGGAAAATTATAGCAGTAGACGGTAGACAAGACAAAGTGATGAATAACTTGTTTGTAAACTTTTTTTGTGAAAGATTGTGATGAGACAATCGCAATGTGTGACAGACAAAGAAGGAAGGAGGAAAGTAAAAGCTGGGCAGATAGACTCATAAATATCATGAAGATCAAATATGAGTTAGTCAGGTTAGTGGATTACAGGGGTCTTAAGTCAAATGCTTTGCGCGTTTTAGCGTGAAGTTGATCATAGAGCAGCGCTGGTTAATCAAGTTTAAAGTATTTCTGGCTCCGTAAAGTCTGCTCTTCAATTTTTCCCTTAGAACTGTTCTACTTGCAATCTAAACTGCCTATACTCTATCTGAAAAGCTCAGCACTTGCTCCTAAAGCATTTTTTATACAGGTAAAGCACTCTTAAACAAAAGAAAGTACTTCATTCACCAAAATTTCCTTGAGTACCCATTTCCCTATAGGTCCTTTCTGACTCAGTTACACAGCAATCTTTTTCACTATTCTAGCATGTCGAAGGGTCAGTTGCTGGTGTCCTCTCCTGTTCAGCTGGTGAATCTGGGAATCTTGAGGCAATGTTACAATTGCCTCATGTACACAGACAACCCTCTCCTCCTCCCAACAAATACAAATATATGCAAGAGATGCAACTATATAGCCAAACTGGAGGCTGAGCTCTCTCAATTCAGTACTGGACTGGCAAGACCAGTCAGGAGGAGAAGGTAACCACGCACACCACAAACCCGGTCTCACATAGAACTATCACAACTGCAAACCAAACACATAAACACACAAAAACATACTCGGAGGTGCTGATTAAAAATCTACCAAAACAACAAAGGCCTCCAAAGCAGACACCCAAGCAACCGCCACCTCAAGACATAGCACATGCAATACATAGCTCACAAAGTCAGTGTGCTAAACAGTCACAGCCCTTAAGGCCAAACAACATGCCAGACACACTTGTAATAGGTGACTCCATAGTCAGACACACTGACGTCCCGCTCACCAGACTGAACAAGGAAAAAGTCACAGTAAGCTGCCTGTCAGGAGCTAGAATCCGCCACATAACACAAGCACTCAAGTCACTCCACAGCAAGTACAAATATGACTCAGTCATTGTACATGCCGGTGTGAACGACCTGAGATGTACCTCCCTGGACTACATGAAAAGAGACATAGAGGAGCTCTCTGATTATGTAGCCCAGGCCGGTATGACCCTGACCCTGAGCAGCATCTTACCCTCACCAAGAATGATGCCACAGTACAAAGACAAAATGATCAGTTTTAACAATTGGCTTAATTACTGGTGTCATTCTAAGGGGATCCAATGTCTGTCTGCTTGGGATGACATGCTTGACAAGCAACGCTGCTTTGCAAGGGATGGCTTGCACCTGTCACCCCTGGGCTTCCGGATATTGGCCAAGGCTCTTGCCACCCCCATAGTGCCGTTTTTAGGCAAGGCACAAATGACAAACCTACCTCCCTAGAAAGCACAAGTGGAAAAAAACTAAGGGTAATGCTGCTCAATGCCAGAAGTCTAAACCTCAAGATGCATGCCCTCGAAGCCCTCCTCAGTATGGAGAACATCGATGTCTGTGCAGTGACTGAAACCTGGTTCAAGGCTCCTGAGAGCACCCCAGCACTATCAGGTTTTACCTCATATCATGCTTTCCGGCCCCAAAACTTGGACCGAACCACAAAAGGAGGGGGAGTATCCATATTCATCAAAGATACCCACACCTCCAGGTTAGTGGCAACGCATGAAGCATCGGAGACCATCCAGGTGCAACTAACCATAGGCAAAACTGCCTTACAGTTTGTAGCATGCTACAGACCACCCTCTCAAACTCAGGAACCCCACACAGCCTTCCTAAAGACACTGGAGAGTATGAATGTCTCTCCAAATACCATCATATTGGGAGATTTCAACTACCCAAACATAGACTGGGAACATTACTCAAGACCCAACACCCTAGCCCAAAGGTTCCTAGAATTCATAAACTCAAATGCAATGGAACAACTAGTCACCATTCCCACGAGAGGAGACAATATACTAGACCTGATCATCACAAACATGGGGACAAAATGCTCCACACCGGAAGTATATCCCTCTTTGGTAAGATCAGACCATAAATTAATCTCACTGGAAATCCACATCCCGCCCCACCACTGCACAAAAGACCACAGTGAAGAACTTCTCAAAAGCCAACTTCACACTTCTTAAGACTGAAGTGGTATCCTTCAAGGCCCCTGGGCCAGTGGAAACCACAACCCACACTGCTGAATCCTTTGCAAATGCCTTCTACGGGCACCTTCAAGAATGCATGGATCATGCAATCCCAAATAAAACCAAGACCCATTCCCCAAAGGCAGGCGCCCAGTCTGGTGGACCCCAGCCATAAACAAACTTTACAACAGGAGGAGGAAGCTACTACATGACAGAGCAAAATCCCTAAAAGGGAAGGCATCTCTGATCAGTACTAGCAAAAAACTACGATCACTCATAAAATCATCCAAGGCCAACTTTGAGAGAAAAATCGCAAAAGACACAAAAGACAATCACAAGGCCTTCTTTAGCTATGTTAGAAACCTGGGTGGAAACTCCCAGATATGCTCAGAGTTAGTCCAAAATGACACAAAATACACTGAACCCACTGACATTGCCAACATTCTGGCAGACAGGTTCAGTGCAAATTTCTCCTCCCCTCCCCCAAAAGGAGAAATAACCATCCCAGAAGAGTGTAGCCTCCCTAACATCCCAGATGCCCAGGTGAGAGCCGCCTCTCTAAAGCTAAAAGCACAGCATCAATGGGACCGGACGGTGTCCCGGCTGTGTGCTACATGAACTCCAAGAGGAACTAAACCCACACATAAGGCTGCTGTTTAATCTTAGCCTTACTACAGGATACGTGCCCAAAGAGTGGCGACGGCAACAGTGGTCCCACTTCACAAAGGCGGTGCTTCTACGGACCCTGGAAATTACCGCCCATAAGCTTGACGAGCCTGGTCTGCAAAGCTATGGAGAGGATCATTATGGAACTCATAAACAAAGACATTGGGGACCTACAGACATTGGATCCTACCCAATTTGGCTTTGTCAAGGGCAGATCCTGCCTTTTGAACTTGGTCGACTTTTTTGAAACAGTCACTAAGGCCATTGATGAGGGTAAGGCAGTTCACACAGACTACCTTGACCTTGCAAAAGCCTTTGACACAATACCCCACTCGGGCATCATAGACAAACTCACCAGCTTAAATGTAAACCCATATGTCACGAGATGGGTTGCAAACTGGCTCAAGGACAGAACCCACAGGGTCAGAGTTGCTGGAGCTATGTCCGACTCTAAGCCAGTCACAAGCGGTGTCCCACAGGGCTCAGTCCTGGGACCCCTCTTGTTCGGCATTTATTTTTCCGAGGTACAGGCAAACATAGGAGGATTGTGGCTGACAAAGTTTGCAGATGACTGCAAACTGGGCGCCATAATTGATACTCCAGCGGACACAAACATCCTTCAGAGAGGCCTCATAGAAATGGATAATTGGTGCCAGAGCCATGGCCTTAAGCTGAACGCCAAAAATGTATAGTCATACACTTTGGGAAAAACAAGGTACCCACAAATTACCACATAGGTGGTAATCCATTAAGTACGGAAGAGGTAATCAGGGACCTAGGGACCCAGGTTGACAGTAACCTCTCATTTGACACTCACATTGTCAAAGTGGTTAGGAAGACCTTCTATATTGCCCACCTTATCATGAAGGGTTTCACATCTAGATCAAGAGAGGTCATTGTGCCCCTGTACTCTTCTCTTATCAGGCCAATGATTGAGTACAATGCCCCATTTGGGATGTATCTTACCCGACACCTGCAGCAGTTGGAAAGACTCCAAAAGTTCCTCACCAAGAGGATAAAGGGTCTTAAACATATGTCATATGCTGCCCAACTGAAAAAACTCCAGCGCTATTCAGTCGCATACCGCCTACTCAGAGGTGACCTGTGCCTGACGTACAAGGCCATGTCCAATCCGGAATTAATGGACATGCTCCACCTCAGAAAATCCAAATCCATCAGAGCCACGAGAGCAAGAGACTTAAACCTCAACACAGAAATAAATAGGACGTGCTGGAGGGACAGATTCATAACCCAGAGGCTCCCTACACTCTGGAACAGAATCCCAATCCATGTTAGTTGTTGGAATTGAAGCAAGGTGTAGTCGATGCCAATGAGGAGATGAAACAAATGCAAATCTGAGAAAAAAATACTTGTTTTCCAACCAACAAAACGATAACCGCCACACAAATTCTGCAATAGTATCTTCTTTATTGACCTAGGTTTCGTCCTTACGAACTTCTTCAGAATACTATTACTGTTTCTACTCAACCATTTTATACATTGCCAAATATTGAATAATTGCTTAATTGACACCTTGATTTCCCTCCAAAAACTTTTAAAAAGGAAATGACTTTGTTGAAATTCACTACATATCTATACATAGCATATACATTCCTGACTCTTCAATATAAGCTTTAATAAAATTTTATCACTTGTCACTTAAAAACTACTAATAAAATATATAATTATTTACTTATATATAAATAAAGAATTTATTTAAAAAATGCTAACCATTATATGTACATATATGAAACTTTTTATATTATGTACCATATAAATATATGACATTTAATGTATTTGTTGTAATATATATCTATTATATCTATTATATACACTTGTCTGTCTCACTAATCCAACTTATAACATTTATCTTATAAAATATTAATATGCATACACATCAAATATTGTTTTTGTACCATAAATAAACATTGAATATATTTGAATACCATGAAAACAGCGTTGCCATTAATACAAAACAATTAAATCTACAAAACAAATGATTTGAGTTCCTTTGCTATATAAGTGCAAATAAATTATATTTGATGATAATATAGTGTGCAATCCACATAATATAGATCCAACATATAAAGTATATATCACTTAAATATTAATGTACTATATGAAATTTGTCTTTATACATAAAAATGGTAATAATAATAATAACAATAAATGCCACATTTTATTTATTATATATTCTATTTAATTTTAATAGTGGCATAATAGTCATATATTCATTAATTCCCGGATGAATACATGAATTTAAATAAATTTGCCATTTTAATTCCTCCATATCCAAATGGTACATCGTTATTTTACCTTGTGGATCCTGTTGGATTTGATTAATGACCATGAATTTGAATTTATGATCTTTGTATTCTATAATATGTCTTGCAAGAGCATTACTGTTTTTGTTATGCTGTATATCCAATAAATGTTCTTTAATCCGCTCTTTAAATTTCCTTTTTGTTTTACCAACATAAAAGGCTTTACATTGCTGACATAAAGCTATATATACTACATTTTTTTGGTTATACAATTATAATGTCCTTTTATTTTGATGTTACACCCATTAATCACTATTTCTCTACCTGAATGATATATGTAACTACATATACTGCATGTTCCACATTTGAAATTCCCTTCTCTTCCATTTTGATATTTTTCAATGGTTATTTTATTTTCCAGTATATTTTTAAGAGAGGGACTCTTTTTATACACAAATTGTATCGGGCCATTAAATATATGTCTCCCTATTTTATCATTAACAAAAAAACCCCAATTTCTCCTTATAATATTTTGTATTTCTTTGAAACAATCATCAAATTTGATAATATACAATGGAATGTTATTGTAGTTATCTTTTTCCATTGTACTTTCATTGCCCAATGTTATTGTGTGTAATAAACCTGTTTTTAATATTGCCGTATATGTCCCATTTTGTCTCTTATTTTTCACTTCATTAAATATTTTGACACAAAATTGTTCTGGATATCCTCTATTCATGAATAATTGCATGATGTATTTTAATTCTTTAATAAATTCCATCTCTTCACTTACCATTCTGGCCGCCCTGACCATCTGCCCTTTCACAATGGCTTTTTTCTGATGGTCAGGGTGCCAGCTATCAAAATGCAGATATGCATTAGAAAAGGTGGATTTTCTATGTATTTGTGTTTGCAAAATATTCACATCCTTATTATGTATGATATCCACATCCAAATAGTTGATTTTGTCCTCCTGGACATTATATGTAAATCTTAAAAATTTTACTGTAGTATTAATATATTCCAAAAATTTTTCCAACATATATTTATCTCGATCCCATATAATGAATATATCATCCAAATATCTGGTATACATTACAAGATGTTTACCAAAATCAGTTCCAAATAGATAGTGTTGTTCCCAATAACTCATTATTAAATTTGCGTACATGGGGGCCCCCATGGCCACGCCATTTACTTGTTGGTAATAACTTCCTTCAAAATATATATAATTATTATTGAGTACTATTTCCATCAAGTTTATAAGGACATTGATTTGATCTTGTTCATAAAGATGTGTTTCGAACAATTGTTCTTCTAGCCATAAAAGGCCTATATCATGAGGTATGGTGGTAAATAAATTAACAACATCTATTGTCAAAAAGCTATATTCATTTTTCATAACTACTTTGTTAAGTCTACTCAAAAAATCCCATGAGTCCTTGGTTATATAAGTATAACATTTCATACTTTCCTTAAAAAAATGATCCAAATATTGACTTATTTCTACATATGTGTTACTTAATAACATGTTAGTCATATATGAACTGTAATCATTATAGTCCAGTATGACTATGCCATTGCCTTTATCAGGCCTCATAATTCTTAATTTTGGATCATTTTTAATTTCTTTAAGTAAATTCCCTTCTAGTTTGGTAATATTGAAATGTTTATTTTGCTTATATTTCTTGTAAAATTTCCTTACATCATATTCACTTCTCCTTTCAAAATACAAAATTTCCTCATTCATGGGAGGATTGAATAAACTCGGTTTTGTAAACATCTTGTCTTGTACACTTTGACATTCAATTTTGTTGTTAAAGTATGCTTTTAAATTAAGTTTCCGTGAAAACAATTTCAAATCTAATATAGATTCTACCATATTACCTTTTTTACATGGGACATAGTTAAACCCTTTGGAAAATAAGTCAGCATGTTCTACTGTAATGCTCTGTGAAGAATAATTATATACTTTAAAGTCTTGCTTTGTATTCGTTATTATATGTGGATTACTTAGAAAAATTTTTTTACTACAATCTAAAACAATATCTATATTCGATGGTTCTTCTACATTTATACTATTTGATTGTATACTATTATCATCTCCATAAGTATAATGGTCTGGATTGCAATCTATATGAAAATTAACTACATTATTATAGTTCGTTACATATTCACATATGGACTTATCTACACTTATTGTATTCACATTATTCATACCATTACCAACTCTGTCTTCATTATATTGGTATATACTTAGATCGAGTAATACATCATCATTCATGTTATACTCATTCCCATGATACATTTCTATCGTGAAATTATCATTATTATGCATTTCATAAATACCAATATTGTCATGTGTTGCATGAACTACAGGAATTAATACATTAGAAGAAGTCGTCAAAGAATTGTGAATATTTTCACACTCGTCTTCGAAAAAATTGTTCTGAAAATCTTGTTGGGACTTACCCAGTACATTGTCATGAAAGTCCAGTTCATGCATAGGTAAATAATCAATGAGTCCCTGTGCATTGACCGACTCAATGTTTGCTTCCGCCTCCCCAGCAAACCTTGTCGTTACATTCTCCGTTTCTTGCATGCTGTAAGTCCCAAAAAAGTCTGTTTCGGTCTGGCACCTGTTTTATGAAATTCTTGTGGGATTATAACATCATTTTGGTTCTTCAATCTGTCCGAACGCCTGACGCCTTCTTCTATACTCTCTACACCCTCATTGCCGATGTTGTCATCATCCCCCTCGTATGGTGGGTTGACGTCATCAATAGTCGCCGAGACTTGCTGATGTTGGTTACCATGGTGTTGATTTGTGGAACCACCCGATTTAGGATATGCTTGCTGTTGTGCATATCTGTGAATATCTCGTTGAATTTTATGATTTTTCTTCTGGAAAATGGTATTGCAACAAAATGTGACATCTGATATAATATGCGTGTATTGGTCATACGCATGCTCAAAGAGGAGATCTTTAGAAATATTCAAATTTAACTCTTCAAGTTGGATTAGTAATTCTTCGATTTTGATATCATTATGCTTCACCATGATTTCCATCAACCGGATGCCACAATTATCAAATAAAGCATGTAAATCTTTTAACATATTAACATTTTGTTCACAGCCGCTTGGATACCTCCAAAGCCATAAACCTTTGGGAATAATACCCAATTCTATGTTTCGTGACAAATAACTGTTTTCTAGTTGTGTCCGTTTTAATTTAAACAATTTCTTCTCAAATGTCCGCAACATATCTTGCATTGGTTTTGATTCATGTGTAACTGTTACTGTTGAAGTTTGTTTAATATGTCCACTCTGAAAACTGTAGGCATTAGTTTTCCAGCTGGTCACATCTATAACAGTTTTTTCTTTGCTATTATTATCAAAGTTACCTTGCAATGTTGTATTAGGTGGCGTTGGTTGTGTAAGCGGGAAACCCAAACTTTCCCCTGTTTGCATTGAGTTCTCTGCTTCTTTTGTAAGTAATTTCTGTATAAGAACCGAATGTTCTTGTAAAGTTTCACTGATCTGCTGCAACATACTCCCGACATCCACCGAACCACTCTCGCTCGCCATATAACTAATAACCAAAGACTTAACTGTAACTTGTTGGAATTGAAGTAAGGTGTAGTCGATGCCAATGAGGAGATGAAACAAATGCAAATCTGAGAAAAAAATACTTGTTTTCCAACCAACAAAACGATAACCGCCACACAAATTCTGCAATAGTATCTTCTTTATTGACCTAGGTTTCGTCCTTACGAACTTCTTCAGAATACTATTACTGTTTCTACTCAACCATTTTATACATTGCCAAATATTGAATAATTGCTTAATTGACACCTTGATTTCCCTCCAAAAACTTTTAAAAAGGAAATGACTTTGTTGAAATTCACTACATATCTATACATAGCATATACATTCCTGACTCTTCAATATAAGCTTTAATAAAATTTTATCACTTGTCACTTAAAAGCTACTAATAAAATATATAATTATTTACTTATACATAAATAAAGAATTTATTTAAAAAATGCTAACCATTATATGTCCCGACTGAAAAAACTCCAGCGCTATTCAGTCGCATACCGCCTACTCAGAGGTGACCTGTGCCTGACGTACAAGGCCATGTACAATCCGGAATTAATGGACATGCTCCACCTCAGAAAATCCAAATCCATCAGAGCCACGAGAGCAAGAGACTTAAACCTCAACACAGAAATAAATAGGACGTGCTGGAGGGACAGATTCATAACCCAGAGGCTCCCTACACTCTGGAACAGAATCCCAATCCATGTTAGGCAGAGCCCCTCACTAACTCTATTCAAGAGAAATCTTGACGAGTGGATGGGAGATCATAGGTTTACCCCGGGGGTCATCTCTGTGTCACTACTAGACAGAGGCACAGTAAACTAAACCCTAAATGGGCGTAGTATTCTCATCCTAAGGGGTGGTGAAAGCCACACACACTCTGGCTAGGCTTATAAATGCCCTAGGGCAGATAGCCTAGTACGAACCTATGAACCTATGAACCTAAAAATATCCTTTAAAATCTGGATACCCTATTGGCTAAGATCATAGCAGAGGTATTCAAAATATCACAAGCTTATAATGATAAACCAAATGAATAGAAAAAAAAAGACTACAGGTGTGATACGTTATAAGGTCTAAACCAGAACAAGCCATCAACCCGTTACTCTGCCCTTTGCAGTATAGAAGCCAAAGGAGAGGATTTGAGACAAATTTAGAAGGTCACATGGCCTCTAAAGAACCATTGGATGTGAATCTTCATGGTTCTGTAGCCAAAAGTTCTTGCTATCCCAATGGGTTTCAGTTTCTTGACTGAGTGACAGAAGAGTTGGACAAGAGGAATCTTAAAATACTATGCCTTGATTACAATAAATTATTTTTACTTAATAGTAGACAAAAGGTTACTGAATAAGCTAGAAGGGATTAGAGTAGGAGGAAAGAAAATGACTGGATAGGAAAATACAGAGGTAGTGGTAATATGAACTTGGTCAGGAGACAGGAAAGTGAAGAGTCGAATTTCAGAGGGAGATTTCCTGAAGCTGGTGATTTTGAATGTATTTGACTTGAACATACCAGTAGAAATTTAGATTTGGATCATGTTTTCCATAACAAACCAATTTTATTGGCATATAGGGATAAAATCTAGACTGCAAGGTGTCCTGAGTTCAGTCAGTAGCTTCGGCATCTGCTGGAGCTGTCTTGGGAAAAAAAGGAATAACAAGGTTGTGCTCACCTTTGTTCAGGGGAAGTGGTGGGATACATACTAGGAACACATACATTTTTGAGGAAGTGGTGAGATACATGCTAGGAGCAATTAATTCCATGTGATGGAGGGGTAGTTGAACTCCCCTAGAAGAATGGTGCTTGGCTGAATGCAAAGGAACTCCATACTACTCAGAGAAGAAGTATGGGTTAAGGGGGACACAGATGGGATCCTGTATTTAACTATGATGTGATAAGAAGTTTTGGTAATGGTAAGTTGAACATGGAGGAGTTCAAGGTCATAACAGTTATGGAGGTGAAATATTTTATGAATATGGGGACATTGATTCCTTTAGTGACTTCACTTCAGTGTCATGGGCAGGGACATGTGGTAGGCATTGAAACCTTACATTGATGGGGTACTTTCAATGGTCTCGAACCATGTCTCCATGACAGTGCATACAAAAATGCATTCCAGGGTAACGAGTGCCTGTAGGGAGTAAAGTTTTTTGTTTAGGATCTTAGCGCTGAGTAGCAAGATCTTAATGTTATCTGAATTGTGTTTTGTTATGCTGGGACCTTTTAAAGACTAACATTACCTAAAAAGGCAGTATGGGGTTGACAAGGCTTTTGCCAATATACAAAAGGCTTGGGGACCTAGGTGCAGACCATCAGTGGCAAAGTAGTCAGGACTCCCAGGCTGATATATGTTGGGCCCTGTTTGAATGACAGCACAAACTAAGCCATTTGCTAAAGTTATTAATATTTTGATTGTATGGTGTCATCATGCTGCTCAGGCCTAGCTTCATACCTGCCTCAGAAACATTCTGAGAGCTCCATCATGTCTCTCTTCATAAAGTCTAAGGAGGCCCATCTGAAGTAATTTACTCCCATTTGCAGTATGACTGTCCATTGCAGATAAACTACTTTCATGCCAAAGAACACCTACCACACTTGTATAAGTGCTTATGAAGGGGAAAGTCCCCTCTGCATCCCATGTGGGGGTTTATCACCCACCCACCCATCTTGACTTACAAGCTCTGAGAAAGAGCAACCATTCAGTTATTCAGATAGCACACAAAGTACATGTTTTATCCCATATACATTGCTACAACAGGTAGAAGTGAAAGAGAAAGCAAATAAGAAAGAACAAGAACTTTTCAATTCTATCTCAAGCAAGCACCTTTAGAGAAATCAGTATGTAATTTCAGCTTAGAATTAAGCAAATCCCATTCGATAGAAGGAGAAGTGGATCATTTGTTTTATCAGGCAAACTGACTTCCCTATGAAAATTCAAGATAAAAATGATCACAGAATATTTTCTAGTTACAAATGATGGAGAAGAAGATTACTCTAAAACTACATATGAAATGCTAGAAAACATAATTTTTGCACTCTGAATTTGGTGGTTTTCTACCACAAACTATTTTCCTTATAAAGAGTTATACCACATGTATGCAACAGTGCAGGAAGGATAAAATCCCCAATACAGTGTACAGAGACCATGCACAAATAGTAAAGCTGCACTGCCTGTTACAGCATGAAGTACTATGAGCAGCAGTAACTTTGAACAGCTATGACTGGCTAGCTGGAGCCTGATTAGATGGCCATCAGTCCTTGGCATGGAACTAACAAGCTGGTTGATCGAATGATGTCTGTGACTGGAGGGACACATTTAAGTGGTCATGGGACAGTTGTATGAATGCCGTTTGTTACTTGAGTGATGCATTTAAGTGGGCATGGTACAGTTGTGTGAATGGTTTTTGTGACTTGAATGATGCACTTAAGTGGCCATGGGACAGTTGTGTGAATGGTGTTTGTGATTTGAGTGATGCACTTAAGTGGCCATGGGACAGTTGTGTGAATGGTGTTTGTGACTTGAGTGATGCACTTAAGTGGCCATGGGACAGTTGTGTGAATGGTGTTTGTGATTTGAGTGATGCACTTAAGTGGCCATGGGACAGTTGTGTGAATGGTGTTTGTGACTTGAGTGATGCACTTAAGTGGCCATGGGACAGTTGTGTGAATGGTGTTTGTGATTTGAGTGATGCACTTAAGTGGCCATGGGACAGTTGTGTGAATGGTGTTTGTGACTTAAGTGATGTACTTAAGAGGCCATGGGACAGTTGTGTGGATGGTGTTTTGTGATTCGACTGCTGCACTTAAGTGGCTGTGGGACAGTTGTGTGAATTGTGTTTGTGACTTGAGTGATGCACTTTATTGACCATGGGACAGTTGTGTGAATGTTTGTGACTTGAGTGATGCACTTTATTGACCATGGGACAGATGAAGAGTGTATGGATGTACTGCAGAGTACTAGATGCGTATTGGCTATTCAGTATGCATATTGATGTATAACATACATTTACAGTTGCATTGTGTTTCAATGTAATGTCACATTTTAGGCACAAACATGAATATGTGACTATACTGGGCTTTTTTTCTGCTGTAGCTCAGATTTTATTCTTCCCAGGACTTTAATAAATAAAGCACACAACCTAGTAGAACGAATAATAAATACAAACATTACAGGTATGTGTATAACTGCATGGTGGCATGTAGTAGCAAAAACTGATATGTATAGAATTGCGCTGGGGGGTTATAACAAAATGGATATAGCACTGATGCCCAAGCATTTAAAGGCATGTTGTGAATAGCATATGCAACTTAATGTGGTATCTTGTAGGTATTTGATTAGAAGATACAATCCAAAATTTTTGCACACTGGTTCAGTGCATCAGTAAGATAGTAGCCTCTAGATTTCAGCCATGAGACAGGATTATGTTGTCTTCTCTTGAATATCATCAAATTACTTAAGATTATCCTCCAGGGGATTGAACCAGGTTTGAACTTCCAGATGCCTTATGAATATAATGGGTTGAATAATGGTTTCAGCAGGGTGGGTAGTGACAGATTAGCACAGATCTCAAGTACTAGTTATCAGATCACCAGATATGGCATTTTAACATTTAGACATTATAACATTGTCTTTTAGGGCTAATTCTTTGCTGTTCAACTTACTTTTACAATTACAGTTTTGCTATTTTTTATATCATTTTTCTTATTTTTTTTATTTTTACAGAAATTATTTAAAATTAAAGCACAGCATAACACTTAAATTTAGCTTCAGATTAAAGAATGCTTAGAGAGCTTCATAAATCAGCAGTTTTCTGTTATTTTATGATTTTCTGATGTATTTAATTTAAACATTCTATAGTAAAACACTCAAATCAACACATTTTGAAGTGCTGCAAAACTATGTAGCAATTTAATACCAATCAATGAATTTGAGCTTTTGATCAAAGTAGTGTAAACTTTAGGCAACTACTTTTAATCATTTAAGTAGTGCATTTGAACTTGTCAAAACAATGTTTATGTAAATTAATTTACAAAAGTGCTCAGCTTTATAATTTACTCCATTTCAAAAACCTGGAAAGACAATCCCATTGTTTCACTGCACATATAATCTTAAAATAAGCTGCTTTTAATGTTGTATAAGATTTTCTGGAAAGTAGTCTGTCATGATAAGAATAGTTTATATTGTCATTGCTATTAGTGGATAAAATGTCTCTTAGTTGTATGAAGAGTATAAAGGTCTCAAGGATGAGCACTGATTTGATGATCGTTGGCAGCTATCACTCACAGTTATTATTAGATCCTTAACAGTCTTAACAAAATATGGCTCAAGAATAAATAATGATGAATATTTGTTTTGCCATTTATATAGTCATCATTCACACTGCCTCAGTACATATGGGTTTTGTGCCTGCACAAATCCACACCGACAGCTTTCCCGCCTCTGATTCCCTGTGATTGGCGTTTGGCTAATCCACTCCCTTCAGGGGAAGCATAACTTGTGTCACAGAAAGTCAGTTGTTCTGTCTTTTAATGTCAACTGTAGGAATCTCCTCAGCATCTTGCATTAGTAAATTACATCTATGAAACTCAGCTAGGATCCTTTTTGGAAGCATCCCTTTTCTTTCCTTTTATATACTTTTGGTATATATTTATTTACGTGTGTTACATTTTTATTTTATTTTAATACTTGCTATTTGCTACCACTGTTAATTCCTCTTGGAATTCTAACATACAACTTTGCTGTTTGGATGCTTAATACTATTTTTAGGCAGTTATGGAGCTTTTCTAAAGTGTTCATGACTTGTTCTGTGAAACTGAAGTTCTATGATGTCAGTTGAACACTAGGGGCTGTGGGGCTGCCTTGTGCATAAGAGAGGTGCAATTTAATTGTGTCTGTTGTTTCTATCTGTTTCATTTAGAAGTTCTGAGAGGATAATACTGCATCTTTTTTCACTTTTTTTCCTGGAATTATATGATATTTACTAGAGCTTTAACAATACTATGGCCATTTTTACCGTTAAATCACAATTTTACTGCAAATTACTTTGTTTTCATTTTCTGTTGAGAATTTTTCATTTCTGACAAGGGAATCTCTAAAGCAGTACTTATTTATGCTGTTTAAAATGTTTCTGTTTGATTTAAGGTCATAAATTTGATTTTTTGGCATTATTTGAACAAGTGAATTTTGCTTGTTACTGTGATTGTATCTGCTATTGTTTATTGCACTGTGCAGCTTTGAACAAGGCGTAGCCATTTGGAACAGTTTCTTCTATATATCATGCCTTCTTAACACATTTTAAACTGTTTCTTCTATATATTACACAGTTTAGCCATATTTGCTATGTGGAAACATAGTTTATATTTTTATTACTGCTGCCCTTAGTCGAACATAAATAGTGTCAGCGTATTATTCTGGATGGTGTTTTTTTTCCCTAACTTGATGTATCCTAACATGGCTGCCCCTTCCCATCAAATCCAGTTGCACCAAAAAAGAAAAAAAAAAACCTTAACAAAAACCTACCTTAGCCTATGTTTTATGAACCTGTTGTTGGCGTAAGCTGGCCTGAAGAACACTTACTTTTTTCCCTGTCACCTTGTGTTGTGAGCCCACAGCCCTTCATTTTACAGGATTGAGCCACATCCTTGCTAGCTGTTCCAGTACCTGGTTTGGGTACATAAGAACCAAACCCTTTAGATGAAGGAGAGGTCTGGGGTAAGGAACACCCTGCCAGACACAATAATATGTCTCCAGGTACTTTATTCACTGGTGTAGTTCATAGTAAGAGGAAACAGAAACTTCACCACACTACAGATAGTGTATAGGGTTATATAGTTATTACCATGTATAGGGTTGATGTGGTTTCTTAGCAAATAATGTTTTACAGTCAGCTAATCTCCGACTATGCTCCTATTCAGAATGACTATGAGGCAACTGCCTCTAGAGATCAGTTTATGGCTGAAGATTTTGATGGTGACTCTTATGCAGACAACAGTGAACACTAAGTCCATACAATCTGATTCTTTGGAAGGGAAACAGGTTCAAAATTCCAAGCAGGTGTTCACCTTTCTATAAATGCTAGCAAGGTTTATAAATGTATTTGACTGGAAACAATCTAGAATTGTGCCAGAGATTGGTAGAGTTTATGATTTTATTGACAATGAGATTCCAAATGTTTTGGTTATTCCTCCTCTGTTACTGGCCATAGAAGAGATTTATAAAACTGCATGCAAAACTCCTTTGGCTTGTGAACCAATTCCTAAAAAGGCTATGAGGAAAAACAAGGTATACTCTTATCTTGCAGCTCTCTTTGCTCCGGGGCTTCCCATAATCCACCCCTTAAATCTTGCTTGGCCTGTCCTATTATGTAAAATTTAAATTTGCTGTCTTTACATTCCTTCTAGTGCCTATATAATGCATTAGTATCTTTTTGCTGTAAAATATCGTGTAAATGTTCATATATATGCCTTCTTATAGGTCTTTCTGTCTTGCCTATATAGAAACTGGGGCATTTTTCATATATGGCAATGCATACTACTTCTCTGCAATTGCAATTGTAATGTTCTTTAGCTATTATTTTGTAATTTCTTGCTGGAAGATGTAAATTATCCTGCTCAAAAATATTGCTGCACTGGTTACAAAATCCACATCTGTATGTACCTACTTTTTTCTGGTGATTTCTGTTCTAATTTCCATTTTTGTCCTTCTAACATTTCTTTTATGCTCATATCCCTTCTTCTAATGAATGTCAGACGTGAAGGAATGTATTTATTAATTTCAGTATTAACAGTTAAAACTTTCCAATATCTCCTAATAATGTTCTCAACTTCATCTGAGTAAGGTGTATATGAGCCTATGAATGCTAGATTATAAGTGTCATCTAGCTACAAAGAAGAGGGTGCAGGATTATGAAACCTGATAAGGGAGGGGGAGAAGTTATTATTACGGACACCATAGACTGCGATACAAACATGTTAGATATTTTAAATGATGATAGTAAATACAGTGTAGTATCTAGAAACGAGATCTTCATTTCTTACTCTAAGGTCGATTTTTATATCAATGATCACTTTTTACAGGGTACAATAGACAAAAAATTTTTGGATTTTTTGACAGTGACCAGGCCCAGGATCCCAGTTGTGTCTGGGATACCTAAAACACGTTAAAACATAGAGAAACCACATTTTAGGCCTCTAGTTGCTGGGTCAGGCTTTAAGCTTGAGCCACTTACTAAATATATAGACCACAGTTTGAAGAAGTTTGTAGTATCCTTGAAACACATTTCCAAGGACTCCTGGGACTTTCTAACAAAGGTAACCCAAGACAAATTTGGAGAAGATATTATTTTGGCTACTATAGATGTGATAGATCTAGTTCCCAGTATTCCGCATGATATAGGACTTGAGGGGTTGCAAGAGGTCCTAATGGAATGTGGTTACTTAGGGAACAAAATAATTTAATTTTGGAATTAATGGAAATTATATTAAAAAAACAACTACATGTATTTCAATGGAGAATATTACAAACTAGAAACAAGAATGGCAATGGGGGCCGCCTGTGCCCCCTTATATGCCAATTTAGTTTTGTACTACTGGGAGAAAACTACATTTTCCAAACACCTTGGTATGACAATATAGTATTGTACACTAGATTCCTGGACGACGTCCGTTTTGGAAGGGTATAGATATACAACTTGCAAAGTTCTTAGATTATATTAACAACACAACTTCCTTTCTATGATTCACCTGTAACATATCTAAAGAAAAAAATAATTATCTTAATGTAACCATTTACAAAGACTTGGAAGCTATGAATTACCAATCTAGATTATTTGAGAAAGATACATACCCAAAGTCTTACATACACTATGATAGTGAACACCCTTATAGTCAGAAGAAAGGCATCATTAAGGGTCAGCTCATTAGATCTTCTAGAATGTGTAGTGAAGAAACAATATTCTTGGAAGAAATAACAGTGATGAAACAACTTTTCACAGAAAGAGGATATCCTACTGCCCTAATAAAACAAGCAATAAGAGAGGTGAAGAAAGAAAGAGAAGAGAAATTTCAAACTATTATAGCGAAGGGGGTTAACCACTTGAACAAAACAGAAGAGTTGGGTGACACTTATAACCTAGCATTCATAGGCTCATATACACCTTACTCAGATGAAGTTGAGAACATTATTAGGAGATATTGGAAAGTTTTAACTATTAATACTGAAATTAATAAATACTTTCCTTCACATCCGACATTCATTAGAAGAAGGGATATGAACATAAAAGAAATGTTAGAAGGACAAAGAATGGAAATTAGAAGAGAAATCAGCAGGAAAAAAGTAGGTAGATACAGATGTAGATTTTGTAACCAGTGCAGCAATATTTTTGAGCAGGATAATTTACATCTTCCAGCAAAAAATTACAAAATAATAGCTAAAGAACATTACAACTGCAATAGCAGAGGAGTAGTATACATTGCCATATGTGAAAAATGCCCCAGTTTCTATATAGGCAAGACAGAGAGACCTATAAGAAGGCATATATATGAACATTTACACAATATTTTACAGCAAAAAGATACTTATGCATTATATATGCACCAGAAGGAATGTAAAGACAGCAAATTTAAATTTTACATAATAGAACAGGTCAAGCATGATTTAAGGGGTGGATTATGGGAAGCCTGACTCGAATATAAAGAACTATTTTGGCAATTAAAACTAGATGCTACAAGAAACCCAGGGTTGAATGATCATTTGAGTATTAATAGCTTCCTTAAATTAAGGGTAGCTAAATTGTAATTTATTGTAATTTATTTTATTCTATGCCAAATATATACATTTCTACATATATTTTTAAATTTTTTTAAACATGTTCCATATACTTTTTATTAGTAGATTTTAAAGATTTGTATTTCAGTATAATTTATGATTTATTATAATTTATCAAGTGTCGTAAATGTTTAGTACTGGAAAAGAAATGAAACCAATGTGAATCATCAAGAGTTGAATGATTACTCATATTTATTAATGAGAATATTTGATTGGAGGAAATGATGGAGGATATTCATATAAAAGGATTGTTATGCCTTCAGTGAGTGTTCTGATGAAGCTCGAGAGATACCTGGATGAAAGCGCTTAACATGTTTGAATTTTGTGTTATTTTAATAAAGAATAAAAAACAAGTATGTATTGGTTTTAGAACAGAGTATTGGAATGCTAAAATGTTCATATTGATACTACTTGCATAGTGGTAGTGCAGTGTGTGGACATCATTTTCAGTTTTCCTTACTGTAGTGGATCTCGGTGTTAGTATATTTAATTTGTTGGGGGTGTGGGGTTACAAAGTAGACAAAGTTTTGAGTCGGTTTTGTTTTGCTTTTTGTAGTTCGATGCTCTAGGAGTGTGTGTTCCATTTGGATTTTGTCATTTGATGTTATGGGAGTCGATATTATGCAGTTTCAGTAAAGTGAATGTTTGGTTTTTTGGTCTTGATATTATGAAAATCAATGTTATGGTTGTTCAGCTTTCTGAAGAAGACCTATATATATATATATATATATATATATATATATATATATATATATATATATATATATATATGTGTGTGTATGTATATATCGATAGATAGATAACGATATAGATATATGTAAAATTATACCTTAATTTATTGAAATGCACAAACAGCAAACTCAGACTTATTGATCCTGTTAAACTGAAATTTAAAATAAAGGATAAATAAAAAAAAAAAAATCAGAAGAAGGAAGATCACCAACAGTTTCCTTTTGCGTGCCAGTCATCTATACTCTGCCGCTCATTCAGACATAATTTGTTAGAACGGTGGTTGAATAAGAAAAGGAGTTTTCCTCTGCCACATTTTTGTCTCTCTCTGTCTCTCTTTCTCTCTCTTTTGTCTAGATAACATAAGCTAACTTGATAAACATTTGTCAGTGGTTTTATTCTTTTTTTTCTACTTCAGTTTATACTGGTACGGTTGAAGACTCAGTTGTTATCTCTCTATTCTGAGTAGCAGGCTAAACTATGGGTTGTTTAAATATGACTTCTCATGGCATTTGATGAGCTATTAAAGTAAAATCTTTGTCAAACAGAAATAGCTGTAGCTATACATCTGTCTGTCTATCTGGAAACCAGGCATGTGGACCTAGGTCTTTTTTTCATCACTAAAGAAGCAAGTGGTAGGTACTTCAAACAAACACTCCAGAATAGGAGTGACATTAGGGAATATGAGGAAGTATCTCCTGTTCTACACTGCTTGGTAATCTTGGGATTGGTATATTTAGAGTCACAGAGTTGTGGGGGATACTGTCACCAATATAGGGCTGCGGGGGGGGGGGGGCATTTAAAACTAGATGTGTGGCAGCAAACAATAACAAGTTGTTTCATACTCATACATATTCCTTCTTGCTGATGCTAGGCCAAAGAAAAGTTAATGCAACTTATACAAGTTTTGAAGTAGTTGAAATATAATGACTGGCATAAAAGTGATTTCTGAGGGGGTATTTATGGACATCACTTTCCTCAATTGAATGGTATTTGATTGTGTGAATTCAAAGTAATAGATATCAACTGAAAGATGTGTCAACTAACTGTCTTATAATCATGTGATGTGTGTGTGTGTGTGTGTGTGTGTGTGTGTGTGTGTGTGTGTGTGCGTGCGTGTGTGTGTGTGTGTGTGTGTGTGTGTGTGTGTGTGTGTGTGTGTGTGTGTGTGCATGTATGTATGCATGTATATATATATATATATATATATATATATACGCCCCAAAATAATCGGTGCACGTATCACTGCTGTGCACGAACCAATCTCAGCTATTCAGCCATATCACACTCCTCCAAACTAAGTTCAGCACTCGCCTTCATTCCGGACTGGAATGAAAATAAACAGAAAGAAACCGAGTGAAATAATTAAGGCTTTATTCTTGCCTCCTGGTCTGCCCCACAGACCGGTTTTGCTTCTCTAAGCGTCATCAGTGTGTCATCTGATGGCACCACGTACAGTTTATATTCTGCCGTACTTCCTTCATAGTTAAAGGAGCCAGACTTACTTAATACATACACAACCAGTGCATATTTACAATTTTAAACACAAACCCATGGAAATGCACACAAGTTCTAAACTGAAACACATTCATTGTTTACAAAAATTCACTGCATCTATAACTAAATACCAAAACCAATTAATTTTCCCAAACAGCCTTCAACAATATTAGTATCTATTATGTATGTAAATTAATTTACATTCCCCATATAACCTAATCTAGGTGTTTATTGGTCCCTTATTATCAAATATATATCCCCATACATTATATGTAACTAGAGCTACTTGCTAGTGGTCATTTAATATTTTCACCAATGTTCATTCAAGCCTGGCTTGAACAATGCCCCTAGATTAATAATCCATCTACGTTCCTTCCCGGTCAGGATTTTGTGTTTAAGTGACTCGTTATTAATAGCATCAGCCACCTTGTCAATCCCGACAAAAACAAAATGGGCCTGGGGATGCTGTATAATATGTTTGCACAAGGCGCTTCTATTTCTTTTACATTTAATATCGCTAATATGGACTGCTATCCTTGATTTTAACTTGCAGGATGTCTGCCCAATATAAAAAGCGCCACACTGGCAAATCGCCATATATACTACCCAGGGTGTACTACATGTCACTAAACTTCCTATATCATATACTTTACTAGTATTGGTAGATGTAAAAGATGTAGTCTTGGACATTAATTTACAATATTTGCAATGACCACAAAATGTGCTCCCTTTCACCTGTGGACCTGTATCATCCGCTTTAGTACCTTTTTTATAAGCGGTAAAATACTGTCCTATAGATTTACCCTTTCTATAACTATACTGGCATTTTGGTCCTAATATAATGGACAAGTATGGATCATTCAATAATATGTTCCAATATCTATCTACTACTTGTTTGATCCTATTTGTGTTGGTTGCGTATGTTGTAACAAATCTAATCACCTTAGATTTTTCCTTGATATCCTTATCCTTTTCAATTAGCAGTTTATTTCTGTCTATTTGATGTATTTCGGTTTTAGCCTGCTCAATATTATTTATCAGGTAGCCCCTTGCTTTAAATCTATCACTTAAATCAGTTTCATATCTACAGTATTCATTAGCTGTAGAACATATTCTTTTTATACGTTGAAACTATATATATATATTAATAGGGTGTATATTATATCCTCGAACGCTTAAAAAAGTGAACGCTGATTGATCGAACTTATTTTCTCGAAACTGCAAAATATCGAAGCAGCAGAAACTCAAATTTTTTCCTAGGGAAAGAATTTGGTTGTCCGTTTCTGTTGCTTCTGTATTTTCAGTGTTATGGTGGAAAGTTACCGGTCGGATTCAGGTAAGTGTGCGATTGTGTGGATGTGAGTGTTAGGGTGATTTAGGTGAGTTAGGGTTAGGGCTCGTGTTAGGTGTGTGTGCGATTGAGTGGACATGAGGGTTAGGGCAGATTTAAGTGAGTTAGGGTTAGGGAGCGAATGAGGTGAGTGTGCGATAGTGACGGACCTTAGGGTTACTGTTTGGGTTAAGGTAGTGTGTGCATAGTTTAGTGTAGGGTTAGGTATCAGATTTTAGGTGTATGTGTGTGGATTTCTGTTTGTTTGGTGTGCTTGTGTTGTGTGTATGTGTTTTGGATCAGCGATTTTTTTCCCTGGGAAAAAAAATCGCTTATCTGACAGTTCGAGATTGTAAGCTTTCACTTAAATTAGGTCGATCAATCAGCATTCGCTTTTTTAAGCGTTCAATGATATAATATAGTCCCTATATATATATATATATATATATATATATATATATATATATATATATATATATATCATATCATAAAGTTTTTTGGAAACTCAAAATTCATATGGCTAAGGCCATATGACTGAGCTTTTGAAAACTTGAATAAAAAAAAAAATCTAAATTTTTTCAGGGGGAACATCTCCCTGCACATTTCACAGTACATTATATGTACCAACTGTGAAATCATGTTACAGTTGAGAAAAGGGTAAATTCCTTGTTGAAGTACTTCTATGTAGATTGGGGTATAGTGGGGATCAAGGAATTTGTCATTTTCCATTTTTCCCACTGTAGTGCAATCTCAAAGGTGGAAATAAAGGTAAACCTAAACTAGACCCCAACCTTACTCCCCAAATTTTAAGAACGTTTCTAAGGCAAACTACTTGCAATTAAATGATGACATAACTAGATTCCAACCTCCCCAAATCCAGAAAACACAGAAGCTTATGCAAAGACATGCACAAAAGCCCTGTATGACCATATAAACAACTGCCTAGAAATGGCAGTACCCTTCTAAAGTAAGCCTAGGTCAAAACACAGAAAAAAATCATCCTGGTAGACCCCTGGTATTAATAGGTTGTACAACAAAAGAAAGAAAATCCTGTCAAGAAGTAAGAGGGAATGTGCACAACAGAGCAAAATGCCCCTCATTAATTTAAACAAGTGAATCAGGGAACTAGTCACTTCGCTGAAAGCAGACTTTGATGTAAAAATAGCATGCAAAGCTAAGGATAACCATAAGGCATTTTTCAGTTATGTCCACAATCTTAAGAGTAACACCCAACTATGTAGGGAATTGGTTGTAGACTATCAACTACACTCAGCAAGAAGATAAACCAAACCTGTTGGGCAATAAATTCAGCTCAAATTTCACCTTCCAATCACCCCCAGCTTTCCCCTAGAAATACCCTCCACCCCTCCCCTACCAATTATCACCAAAGAACAGGTTGCCAATGCACTCTTTAAAGCTACAATCACTACTTCAGTGGGGCCTGACAATATACCAGGCTGCCTCTTAAGCAGCTTGAATCAGGGCCTAATAGGCCAATTAGGATCTCTGTTTAACCACAGCCTTTGGACTTGCTTTGTTCTGATAGAGTAGAAGACAGCAACGGTCATCCCTCTGCATAAAGGAGGACCAGCTACTGACCTGAGAAATTACAGACCCACAAGTTTGACTAGTTATATGTAAGGCCATAGAAAGAATAATCCTGGATGTGATAAATAATGAAATATGAAACTCCAAACGCTTTACCCGACCCAGTTTGGCTTTGTCAAGGGCACATCATGCCTGCAAAGTCTGGTGGACTTCTTTGAGAAAGTCACTAGGGCCACAGATGAGGGCAAATCAGTGCATACCGCCTACCTTGACCTGGCCAAGGCATTTAAAACAGTTCTCCACTCAGGTATTATAAATAAACACATAAAACTGGGCATAAACCCTTACATCACTAGAAGTATTGCTAATTGGCTCATGGAGAGGACACGTGGTTAGAGTGGGTGAATCCAGATCCAGCAAGAGGCCATTTACTAGTGGTGCTCTGTGCTGGGACCACTTGTGTTTGGAATATATTTCTCTGAAGACAAAGCTACTGTGGAAAGCCTCGGGACAAAGTTTCCCAGTGACTGCAAGCTAGGGACAACCACTGAATCCCTTCATGATGTATATCCTTCAGGACGGTCTAAATCATACAAATTATTGGTGCCAGAGCCATGACCTAAAACTAAATGTGAAAAAATGCATTATCATACTCTTTTTAGGAAGTCAAATACCCCTGCAAATTGTAACATTAGTAGCACACCCATAGAAGTAGACTCAGAGGAGAGAAATCTAGGTACACAGATAGATAGTAGTCTGAACTTTGACTGCCATATGTCCACAGTGGTGAAGAAGTCCTTCTATGTGGCACAGCATATAAGTGAAGTTGTGGCATCCAGATCCACGAAAGTTATAACCCCACTGTACTCATCCCTCATTAGACCAATAATCAAGTACAATGCACAATTTGTCATGTACTTGCCTATGCATTTACAACAGCTGGACTGACCTCAAAGGTTCCTCACAAAGAAAATACATGCTGTAAGCAACATATCCTTTATGGATAGACTAAAAGCCCTACCCTTTACTCTGTCTCTTAACTACTGTTAAGAGGTGAATTATGCCTAACCTACAAGGCACTCACAAATCCAGCCCTGATGGAGCTGCTGCATATCAGCAAGCCAAGCAGCATGTGGGTCACCTGATCTAGGGATCAAAACCTAGTCAGCGACTCAAACAAAATATGCTGGAGAGACAGATGTGTGTCTCAGAGAGTACCCCTTCTTTGGAACAGTCTTCCTATTCACATTAAATAGAGCCCTTCCCCAGCCATGTATGGGGAATCACAAATTCACACCTGTAGTAGTACGTTTGTCCATTACAGACAGGGGCAATCTGTAAAATACTCGAGGCATAGGCACAAACCTATGCCATCCTCATGCCCTTAGGGCCATACATTTGGTAAAATTGGGTTATGTTGGCTAGGCTTGCCATATATTAGGTAAAATCGGGTTATATTGGCTAGGCTTGTAAGGGCACTTACCCCATTAGCCTAGTAATCTCTTATGAACCTATGTGCAAGGGATGTAGGGAGTGCAGGGGGGGCTTGCCCTACTGCAAAAACATAGATTTATTTTTAATTTTGTGTTTTTGGAAAAGCAATCATACAGTCTTGGCCATATGAATTTTGAGTTTCCAGAAACTCAGTGATTTGATATTAACCTATATATATATATATATATATATATATATATATATATATATATATATATATATATATATATATATATATATATATATATATATATAAATATATATATATATTCATATACACACACTCACGCACATATGAAGAATTCTCAGAGAGAGGTTAAAAACTGTAGAAATAGAAAGGGGTCCCACTAAGTCACTAGACAAAACATACTGAACAGTTGAATTTTTGAGTACTTTTGTTCCTTTATTATTTAGAACTTCATCAGAAAATAGCAAGTGCTGCTTCTGTGCTTGCAATAAATAGGCAGTTCTGACCAATCAGGTTTAAGGAAAAAAGCTTGCCAAAAGAGAACAATGGGTTAGATAAAAAACTAGAAACAAATTGACCTAACAATTGGAGATACAGAAACTTTGAATCAAAGATAGGTGGTGCTTTAATCATTTAGAGGTTGATTCGAGTTTGTTTCTGAATGATAGATGATGCTGTCACATGGATTAAGACAATTGAAAAATATGTTGAGTCAGCAGTTGCACAGAACAAAACAATTGACAACTTAGATACTATGGATCAATGTTAGGTGGCGGTGTACAAAAAAAAGTTTCAAAATAGTTTTACTGTTGACAAACAGATGGCAGTGTGGCGCAGTTTTATCTTGTATGTGCACTGATCGTAGTCTTTAATGTCTTAGATAAAGACTAGGTGGGTTAGATGTACCATTTCAGAGCACATTTGATGTTTAAGGTTTCGCTGAGGCTTGGGGGTATGTCGGCCTGCAAGCTTAGCTGGTATGCGAGTTCTCACACACTCAGGAAGGTTTCCGTGTCCCCAACGAATGTACCATTTCAGAGCACATTTGATGTTTAAGGTTTCGCTGAGGCTTGGGGGAATGTCGACCTGCAAGCCTAGCTGGTATGCGAGTTCTCACACACTCAGGAAGGCTTCCATGTCCCCAATGAAGTGGGGAATTTGTGTGTGTGTGTGTGTGTGTGTGTGTGTGTGTGTGTGTGTGTGTGTGTGTGTGTGTGTGTGTGTGTGTGTGTGTCTGTGTCTTGTCTTTGTTTATCCATGAATTTCTCTGCTTTTTTCCATCTGAGTGCCAGAATGCTGCTTCTGTCTCAAATATAAACTGGATCAAGTGGGTAATCAGAGAATACATTAACAATCTAATGAATCTTCTAGACTTAACACAGCACTACAGGCAGTGTGAGCTGTCATGAACTGCAGCATGTTTCTCCTAGTGTTTAGTCAAGGCTTATAGCTACATTTTCCAGGTGGCATTCATTCAATTTCAACTAGTACCACAACTGGGTCTTGATGAAATTATTTGTGAATTGCATCAAGGTTTGTGAAGTCAGAAGCTGCAGCCCTTTGCAAAGAAATCTTCTGATATAATGCATTTTTTATTTGGAGCATGTTAACTACAGCAGTCTTATTTGAATGACCTTTGACAGAATGGTCCATGATGAACTAAATCACACACATTGGTAGCAATGGAAGCCAAGAAGGGCAAAAAATATAAAAGCTCAGGAGTCAGAATAAAGTCAAAGCATTTCATAGCGGTAAAGACAGAACTCGGTGAATAACACATTGTCTGTTGAGGCAGCCTGAAAGTGATTTACCAACATGATGGAAAGCTTATTTAAGCACTATGGCATGTTTTAAACAGTGTTTTATTTATTTAAACCCAGACACTGGAGATACACAAGCTAGTGCATTTCTTTGTGCTGGTCCCACGCCCGGATAAATGGGGAGGGTTATGTCAGGATGGGCATCTGGTGTAAAACTTTTGCCAAGTGACATATGCAGACAACAGTACAGATTTCCATACCAGATTAGTCAAGGCCAGGGTTAACAATGACCATCACCAGTACTGTTAGCCAACAGGGTTTTGGTAGAAATTGGGCTACTGTGGCCGAAGGAGAAGGAGAAGAAGAGGGGAAAGGCATGCCCGAAGGCAGGAAGAGAGGAGGAAAGTTAGAAGTGTGGTAGTTAGGAGTGTGGTAGTTTCAGTAGAAACTTTCAATGTTGGCAGTATGACTGGTATAGGGAGAGAGCTAACTGATATGATGGAGAGAAGAAAAGTTTATATATTGTGCGTGCAAGAGACCAGGTGGAAGAGGAGTAAGGCCAGGTGTGTCACAGGTGGGTTCAAATTGTTCTGTCATGGCGTGGATGGGAGGAGAAATGGGGTAGGAGTTATCTTGAAGGAACAGTATGCTAAGAGTGTTTTGTAGGTGAGAAGAGTTTCGGTTAGATGGTGCTTATGAAGCTGGAAATTGATGGTGTGATGATGAATGTTGTTAGTGCATAGTGCATATGCTCCACAAGTTGAGTGTGTGATGGATGAGAAAGAAACATTTTGGAGTAAGTTGGAAGAAGTGGTGGTGAGTGTACCCAAGGGTGAGAGAGTGGTGATTGGAGTGGATTTCAATGGACATGTTGGTGAAGGGAACAGAGGGGATGAGGAGGTGATGGGTATGTATGATGTTAAGGAGAGGAATGCAGAAGGTCAGATTTTAGTGGAATTTGTGAAAAAGATGGAAATGGCTGTGGTGAATACGTAGTTTAAGAAGAAGGAGAAGCATAGGGTGACGTACAAGAGTGGAAGAAGATGCACTTCTATCCTATGCAGGAGAGCTAGTCTGAAGGAGATTGGAAACTGTAAAGTGATGACAGGGGAAAGTGTAGTTAAGCAGCATAGGATGGTGGTCTGTAGGATGATGATAGTGATCAAGAAGAGGAGGAGGAGTGTGAGGGCAGTGCTATGGATCAAATGGTGGAAATTGAAAAAGGGTGATTGTCAGGTAGAGTTCAGGAAAGAGTTAAGACAGACACTGGGTAGCAGTGAAGATTTACCAAATAGCTGGGTAACTACAGCAGAGCTGGTAAGGGAGACAACTAGAAAGGTGCTTGGTGTGACATCTGGACAGAGGAAGGATGACAAGGAGACATGGTGATGGAATGAGGAAGTACAGGGGAGTATACAGAGAAAGAGTTTGGTGAGAAGTAGTGGGATTGTCAGAGAGATGAAGAAAGTAGACAGGAGTATAAGGAGATGAGGCGTATGGCAAAGAGAGAGGTGGTGAAGGCTAAGGATAAGGTGTATGGAGAGTTGTATGAAAGGTTGGACACTAAGGAGGGATAAAAGGACCTGTACCAATTGGCTAGACAGAGGGACCGAGCTAGGAAAGATGTGCAGCAGGAAAGGATGATAAAAGATAAGGAGGGAAATATACTCACAAGAGAGGAAAGTGTGTTGAGTAGATGGAAAGAGTTCTTTGAGGGGCTGAGGAATTAAGCGAACGAGAGAGTGAGAAGGTTGGATGATGTGGGGATAGTGAATCAGGAAGTGCAATGGATTAGCAAGGGGGACGTAAGGACAGCTATGAAGAGGATGAAGAATGGAAAGGCTGTTGGTCCAGATGACATACCTGTGTAAGCATGGAGGTGTTTAGGTGAAATGGCAGTGGAGTTTCTAACCAGATTGTTTAATGAAATCTTGGAAAGGGAGAGGATGCTTGAGGATTGGAGAAGACGTGTTTTGGTACTGATTTTTAAGAATAAGGGTGATGTGCAGAGCTGTAGTAACTACAGAGAGATAAAATTGATCAGTCACAGCATGAAGTTATGAGAAAGAGTAGTGGAAGTTAGGTTAGGAAGGGATGTGATGATTAGTGAGCAGCAGTATGACTACATGCCAGGAAATAGCACTACAGATGCAATGTTTGCTCTGAGGGCATTGATTGAAAAGTATAGAGAAGGTCAGAAGGAGTTGCATTGTGTCTTTGTGAACTTAGAGAAAGAATATGACAGAGTGCCTAGAGAGGAGTTGTGGTATTGTATGAGGAAATCGGGAGTGGCAGAGAAGTATGTAAGAGTGGTACAGGACATGTATGAGGGTTGTGTGACAGTGGTGAGGTCTGAGATAGGAGTGGCAGATACGTTCAAGGTGGAGGTGTGATTAAATCGAGGATCAGCTTTGAGCCTTTTCTTTTTTGCAATGCTGATGGACAGGTTGACAGATGATATCAGACAGGAGGCCCTGTAGACCATGATGTTTGTGGATGACATTGTGATCTATAGTAAGAGTAGGGAACATGTTGAGGAGACCCTAAAGAGGTGGAGAATTGCTCTAGAGAAGAGAGGAATGGAGGTCAGCAGGACTAGGACAGAATATATGTGTGTGAATGAGAGGAAGGACAGAGGAATGGTGAGGATGCAGAGAGTAGAGATGGCAAAGGTGGATGAGTTTAAATACTTGGGATCAACAGTCAGAGTAACAGGGAGTGTGGAAGACAAGTGAAGAAGACAACACAGGCAGAGTGAAGTGGGTGAAGAAGAGTGTCAAGAGTGATTTGTGACAGACAGGTATCAGTAAGAGTGAAAGGGAAGGTCTACAAAAGGGTAGTGAGACCAGCTATGTTAAATGGGTTGGAGATGGTGGCATTGACAAAACGGCAGGAGTCAGAGCTGGAGGTGGCAGAGTTAAAGATGTTAAAATTTGCATTGGGTATGACAAGGATGGACAGGATTAGGAATCAGTATATTAAAGACAACCCTGGTGCATATAATAATTGTTGGAGTGTATAAACCACCAAAGTCAAGTGCAGATGACCTAGAGAAAATTCATACATTTCTTGCATGAAACACAATAGGGAAGAATAATATTAGCTGGGGACTTAAATTTAGCAGAAACAAAGTGGAATAATATTGATTAAACAGTGTTAGTAAGGAAATTGCTCACAATTTATATTCAGGAAGAACAATTGCTTCAGATTGTAAAAAAATCTACCAGGGGACGGAACATGCTAGACATAGTTTCTGTTCCTAAAGAAATTACTGTTACTTCAAGTCATGTTTTACCACCATTGATGTGCAGTGATTATGGGGTTATGAAGGTTAATTTGTTGCCAGATAATTCTGCCAAACTGAAATCTAAATCAATGCACATAAGGTTAATTACAGATTATATGGAAGTAAAACAGTCACTATGTAAAACTAAGTAGAGTGAGGTGTTCAGTGGAAAAACTGCAGATGGAATGTGGAAAGTTTGGAAAGAGAAACTGAGTACAAAAAATCAAAAATATATTTAACATCAGGATCTAGTCATACAACATCAGGGAGATATAGTTCCATAAGAACAAGATATCTGATTAGGGTGAGAGACAAAAATGTAAGAAATGGAAGAGAGGCCAAACTACAACTTTGAAAACTAAAATATACAAGCTGTACAAACATATTAAGCATAGTGTGAGACAAGATCAAGAAAAATTTGAAGAAAATGTATCTAAAGATATTGAGCATAATAGGAAACCCTTTTATAGATACATAAGATGTGAAAGGATTAAAGATACACAAATTGATAAACTGTGTATAGATTCCAAAATTCATTCTCAGACACAACAGATTATAGATATATTTACAAAATCTTATGCAAAACAGTTTGGCTCCACAAAAGGGGTGATAAGTTGTCCTAGTGACATCCAGGTAACCCCAGATACTGAAATCAAATTAGATTATATTTAAAAAGAACTCTGCAAAATAGACCCAAACAAAACACAGAGAGTAGATGGAACTAGTAACAATGACCCGAGAACACTTCAGCAAAAACTCATGGTACCGTGAGGCTGGGCAGTAAGGGAAGGAACAGGAAACTGGAAACTGACGCAGTTAATATTGAGGAGTGATAAGCCAGAGAGTTCTCATATGACAGAGCAATGTATGGCACAGAACTTTCTATAGAATGCCTGCAGGAAATGGAAAACAAAAAATGTTCCTTCAGTTTAGAAGAAACCGAGCTAAGAGAAGAGTTGCTTGACTTAATAGAGATAGACATATCAAGATCAGTGAAAAAATAGACCGCAGAAGGTCAATAAAACCCAAAAAGTCAGAAGTTTGGTAAAACAAATGAACACAGTAATTAGGACGGTCCATAGAGTTTCATTCGATATAACAGAAGTAAACAGGATATATTACTGTGCAGCTAAATGAATAGCTGATAAAGTTCTACCACAAGAACACAGGGTAGTGAGGGAGAGAAAGGGGAGAAATGGAATGTCATCATGGAAGTATCGGATAGAGAAAACCATAAAGCAGCTAATACAGGAAGTGTCATTATTAGAAGAGTACAGAAGAAGGAACATATCAGCAAAAATACTCAAATAGACATGATAAAAGCAATGTGCAATATTAGAACAGATAAGGATCTATCATGTACTATCACAAATAATAAACTAAAAATCTTAGCACAGGCAGAAAAACTTAGGAGATACATAGACAAATATAATGGAAAAGTACAAAATAAGCAATTTACTGATGACCCAAAAAAAGTTTTATAGAGAATTGGGAAATAAGGTAAAAGGAATTGAAAGACCACCAGAAAAAGAAGAAATGGATAAATGTTGGCGAAGAATCTATGAAGATCCAGTGGAACATACCAAACATGCTAAATGGATAGCAGAAGTAAAAGAAAGAATAAGAAGTTTAAAGGTACAGGATATGAAATGCGATGAACTAACAACCAGAGAGATTGAAACAAAGTTAAGAAAAGCCTCGAACTGGAAAACCCCAGGCCCAGATGTAGTACCTAACTTCTGATTAAAAGTATTATCTTCTTTGCACGGAGATTTAGCCATGAGTAGAACTATTTATATGCACACCCCGAACAGACACCAGCCTGTCTAACAAGAGGAAAAACAATGCTCCTACTTAAGAGTGAACCTGCAAGCTACCCTAAAAATTATAGACCAGTAACTTGCCTTCTGATGATGTATAAGCTATACAATGGAATTGATGCCAATGGAGTTTATAGTCATTTAGAAGAAAACTCAATTATGGCAATAGAACAAAAGGGCAATAAAAGAAAGTCATATGGAATAAAGGATCATTTGTTGTTAAATAAAGTAATACAGGAGAACTGTAAAAAGGGGAAGAATTTAAGTATGGGATGGAGTGAATACAAAAAGTATTTGATAGTATCCCACATTCATGGAAAAAAGAGTGCTCAAAAATGTATAAGATACATCCTACACTGATTGACTACATAACAGTGCCCATGCAACAGTGACAGACAACTTTGCAATTAAACTTTGATAAAGGACAACTTATTATGCCAGGGATAAAAATCCAAAGGGGGATATTCCAGGTTGACTCTCTGTCACTGCTGCTATTATGCCTTGCCCTTAATCCAGTAAACTGTCTACTTAACAGCTTAGGCCATGGCTATAATTTGACTCCTAGAAAACATCAGAGTGCAAAGACTTCTAATCTTTTCTTTGTTGGTGATTTGAAACTGTATAGCTCATCAGATGAGGAACTGAAAGCACAACTGCAAGTTGTCAAAACTTTTTCAGATGATATAAGAATGTCGTTTGGTCTTGATAAATGTGCAAAAGCAACTTTTAAAGCAGGAAAACTGCAACACAGAGAGAACATCAGTTTGGGTTAAGAATGTGATATAAAAGAACTTGCACAAGAGGGAGTGTATAAATATTTGGGGATTGATGAAGAGGAATACTTCCGAAGACTTAAATTAATCCTGAAAACAACATTGACATCTAGGAACAAAATCCAAGGGATAAACCAATTTGCTCTTCCTCTCCTGACATAGTTTTGTAGTGGTTGACTGGCCCAAAAAAGTGCTGGATAGATTAGATAGGAAAACAAGAAGGATGCTTCATGCTCACCAAATGATTTATAAAAATCAGTGAATATCAAAATTATATATTTCCCCCATCTGAAGGAGGGCTGGGCCTCCTTGAAATCTGCTGATCTCACAAGACCCAAACATAGTGAAAGTTTTGTAACATGATGAGAATAAATCTAAGATGACTTCCTTGCTTAGGCTAGCAGAAGCATATGGGCTTCAAGCAGGAATGGAAATTAAACCACAAGTAGATAAAAATCAGGCAGCAACTGAATGTGCCAAAAAACAAAAGAAAGAATACAAGGTGAAGGACCAGATGCGAGATCAAGAAATGTGGAAAAAGCATAAATATAGCTGTAAGTAAAGAAAACTTCTGGAAGAACCTCATGTTGATCAGGAACAAATGCAGGAATGGTTAAGAAGAGGTGAATTTAAACCAAGAGATGAAAGGTTAATATTGGCAGGCCAAGATAGTGGGCTACGTAGACATTGATTTACAAAGTCCATTGAACCTGTGGTAGAAACAGACCAGTGTAGGTTTTGTAAAACATAATTGGAAATGGTTGCCCACCTCGTTGCTGGTTGCGACAAACTAATGGCAGAAGGACTGTATACTGAAAGGCATAATAATGTGGTGAGATTGTTGCACTGGGGATTGTGCAAACATTATGGTATTGAAGTGGCTGAAAAACACTGGAAATATGAGCCAAAAAGCATCATAGAAAATGATGAAGTCTACATTACATGGGATCATCCATTACTAAGAGTTCAAAAGATAGATGCTAGAAAACCAGATACGGTGGTCCAGGAAAAGAAGACAAATGTAGCACTGATCATTGTAATTGCCATACCCAGTGACTACAGTGTCCTGCGTACAGAGAGACACAAAATCATAAAATATCAGGAATTGCAGGCAGAAACAAGAAAAATGTGAAAGAAAGATACCCAGATAGTTCCAATAGTAGTAGGGGCAATGAGTCTTATGAAAAAGAGTCTGCTATCATATTTAGATATTTTACCAATACATGTAACTCTGTACGAATTGCAGGAGTCATTACTGGGCACATTGCATGTGCTACAAAGAGCACTACTGGCTGACATCAAAGAGTTAAACTATACTAATTTCATGAACTTTAATCATACTTTGACTTAGGAATGGGGTCCATTCCAGTCATAGTATTAGAAACCCAAAAGATTTGGAGAAATTAAAGAAGGGAGATATCATTATATCTGTTATTCACCAAAGCATATAAATATGGGGCGATTAAACCTGTCTTTAAGGGAAAGGGGAGTAGGACAAGCCCAGAGTCATATAGACCCTTAAGTCTACTTTCATGTTGTTTAAAAATAATGGAGACGGTAATATTAGATAAGTTATTGTCAGAACTGGATAGTTTGGGACTTGAAACCATATATCAGTATGCATATGTTGAAAATAGATCTATTACCACCTGTAACATGTTCTATAATAATATAACAGGTATGAATGAAAAATTGTGCTGTGATGTAATTTATATAGATTTAACTTCAGCATTTGACAGGGTCATACACAAAACACTGATCAATAAATTAGTGCAACTAGGTATTGATGTATTCTTGATAAGATGGATAGCTGCATGGCTTACAAAGATGACATGGCTAGTGTGAAGGCTGCCAGCCCAGCTAGCTAGAATTTTGTAAGTAATTCTATGTCATTTGGGAATAGTAATATGATTTGTATGCTTGTCTTACAAATGTAAGAGAACTATATGTGCAGAAGTATGTGTTTAAATGGATGTTCTGTATTGAGCTTCAAGAATGTAACCACAGTGTACCCATCTGGAAAAGAGTATAAATGTGTATAAACTATATGCCTATGCAAATGTATGTTTTCATGGTAGAGTTGGAACATACAGAGTTAACTTGCAAAACTCTAAGAAAATAAGTTGAAATTGTTTATGACTGGGCTATACAGTTAGTTAATGCAAAGAGACAGGATGTCTAGAGCTAGGAGGGTTTTCTATTCTCTGGAAACTGTTTTATGATTTCCAGTTCCAGGCAAATGTCTGAAAAAAAGTATTTTTGACACAGAGGTGACACAGAATGATGTAATCTGAGATAATCCAGCAGAAATGTTTTATAGTAACTTAAGAACTATCTCAGATAGTGAGTCTGGGCATTTTGTATTTGTCTTTGGATCTGACAACATCCTCTCATCAGCACTTCTCATCTGTATTTGTCTTGCTCTGTAAGTACATCTCTTAGATATAGATAAGAATACAGTAAAGAGTAGTTTAGATGTTTTCTGTATTTATGTGAGACTGTCCTGGAATGTTGATTTAAAATATTTCCTGTCATTCTGAACTCTGTAGTCACTGTGCTGAGTTATTGAGTATTGTCTTGTTCTTTTATTATTTATTATTAAATATATTTAAACCTTTTAATTGTGCTGGATATTTTAGAGATATTTAAGCTCTTAGAGTACTTGCATATGTATTTGGTGACACTGTACAGGACACTCTTAAATAGCCTTAAAAGTCTTGGACACACTTACCATTTGGATAATAGTAACATTACACAGTAGAATTTGTCACCCTTTGGGAAGGGCCTTATAGTAGCTGATAAAGGTTGGTTGGTGGCAGTGATTACTACCTTATAGTCTGGGCAGAACGGGGCATAGCTAGCAAACCTGTGCGAGCTTTCCCCAGGAGTGTCTGTCTATTTGTATATAAATCAATCTCAAAGTGTGTGTGTGTGTGTGTGTGTGTGTGTGTGTGTGTGTGTGTGTGTGTGTGTGTGTGTGTGTGTGTGTGTGTGTGAGCTACTTGCGCAGGGACCCAAAGCACTGGTTGGACAGAGAGGGGGCTGGAGGTTTTAGCTTGACCACTCGGCTGAGATCTTAACCCTATAGCTGTGCCAGTGGGGAGTCTTATTAGGGATCTAGAGAGAGAAGGAGAAACCAGCCCCAGACTGACTGTGATCTCTGTATGCTCTTAAGGGAAATTGTAGTTTACTGTGTGTGTACTTGTCATCCTTTCAATGTGCATGTCCCTCACTGGTGTTAGTGGTGAGAATTGAGGCTCCTTGATTACTTGGCCAGTGCAGGGGTGTCACAGCAAGTATTGTATAGCAATTGGACAGGTCAAATCCTTGGTTGCAGTTAGGGTGTCCCACAGGGCTCTGTCCTAGGCCCTTACTTGTTTAGATTGTATCTTTCAGACCTAACTTTTTTATCTGAGGTGTTCTGCAGTCTATATGCAGATGACCTGAAATTGGGTAAACTGATTACATGTGTTACAGATAAGGCATGTTTGCAAAATAACAACTAAATTGACCATTTGGGCAGAGAAGAATTATATGCTGATAAATACATCAAAAACTAAACATATGAGATTTTGGAGACATAAATTGAAAAGTGAATATTTAATACAGCACACAGTGATTGAAACTGTAGACTCGTTTAAGGACCTGGGTATATGGGTAGATTCAGCTATGAGTTTTTCTAATCATGTCAACCAATTGGTTAATGATAGTTATCAAACTATAGGTTGTATAAAAAGATTTATAAAGTCTAGAAAATCAAAAATGATGAAGTCATTGTTTGTTAGTTACATTAGCCCCAAACTTGAGTATGGAATAACAATATGGAAACCCTATAAGAAAACAAGCATGAGTAAACTGGAAAGAGTACAGCAGTAAATATACCAAGAGCATCCATGGATGTGAAAATGTATGTTATTATGAGAAACTAAAATATCTGAACTTGTACAGTGTCTATTACAGATATCTAAGAGGAGATCTTATTCAGGTATATAGGGCATTTAGAGACAACTACCTCTGGGAATGTTTGGGGTTGTAAAAAAGTACTAGAGAATCATCAGACAACCTATGTAGAAGATTCTATAGGAATGAGAAATGTACTAATTAGCTTTATGACAGAATAGCTGATGCATGGAACAGACTACCAAATTATATTAAAGCAAGTACTAGTTTAGATATTTTTAAGAACAGCCTGGACACTTATTATGGGAACAAGTGTTTTAGTATATTGGCAAGCTAGAAGGGCATTAATGCCCATGTTTGATATATTTGTATGCATGTAGGTATGTATGTATGTATTAGAGGGTCAGCTCAGATTGGACAGCTTGGAGACAAAGCCAAAGAGGCTAGATTGCATTGGTTTGGATATGTGCTGAGGAGGGATGCTGGGTGTATTGGGAAAAGGATGCTAAGGATGACGCTACCAGGTAAGAGGAAAAGAGGAAGGCCTAAGATAAGGTTTATGGATGTGGTGAGAAAGGACATGCAGGTGGTTGGTGTGACAGAGCAAGATGCAGACGACAGGAAGAAATGGAAACAGATAATCCACTGTGGCAACCCTAACAGGAATAGCTGAAAGAAGAAGACTTAGACTTTGCTAACTGGGTATGTGGACTTTCTGCTAGAACAGGTTTGAGTCATGACCCAGGCCATGCGGTAATATCAATTGTGCAGGTAGTATAAATTTTTAAATATAAGGATTTGCATCATTACATACACATCAATCATTTACTTGCATCATATTAGACAATACGGTATATACAGCTAAAACAACATTACATATTTGCAAAAGAAGACTGTAATATGTACATTTACAAAGAACCAGAGAGTTGGATGCTGCAGCTGCTTTTTCTGCAGAGTCAAGTCGAATATACACATAGAAACATGAGAGGACAATTGATAATGTACCTGGAGAAACAATAATATTATTATAATAGGAATCTATTGTCACACAATTGTTTAATAATATTTTTATCTGTTTATTTATAGTGGAATGGAGTTATCCTCTGTCCCAGAAACAGATGCACTTATATTCTCTTTCTGGATATGCTGCTATTTTTTTTTTAATGTAGTGTGATCTGCCAGAGTTTTCTGTTCTTCTAGACTAATCCTAGTAAAATATTTTCAGCTATGTTTTCTGTAAAATTGGGTGCTCCAATACTGTTGCATTATCTGATGTGGATCTGTGAGAGTATGTGTTATCTGTTATATGAATTTTGTGGCAAGAGATGGACAATAGCCATTGTAGATTAGTGTAAATGTAAGGGTGTTAAACTGGACAGATGCTAGTTGACCTTAACAAGGTTAAGCAGTGGTGTTGTCTGGATTCTGATGAAAATATAAATCTACATATCCTGTTAGTGTTTAGAGAATGGCAGTGACTCCTAATGAGTTAAGTGTGATTGCAGCTCACAGTATTCAAACTCTGTGAAAAGCATACTGATACCTATTAATTTCCTAGCTGAAAATGTTAGCAGAACTTAAAAGTAAATTGTAGCTGTTTCATTGTTTTGTTTTATTACATTATCTATGCATGGCATAAATGTGATTCCTAGGTAGTTTTCTTCATTGACTATAGAGACTTTTGAGCCTAGTGGGCTTGTCATTTTTATAGGCTCAGTATAGGCAAGATTTTTGTGTACCATATATCACTGCTGAGGAAGTTTCACTGTTAATGATTAGTTTATTGTCAGTGAGCCAGTTCCAAAGTAGATGGAGATTGTTTTGTAGTATCTTAGAGGTTTTTAAATGATGAACTTGTCACTAGTAATATTCACATAAACTGTTCAGTCAATGTTAATAACTGGCATGTTTTTTTACACATATGGAGACATGTAAGGTTTCCAGGAATGAACACTGTGGAAACCCAGTGTGAAGTGCTCTGCTCACTGAGGAGTTGTTTTGTAATAAAATTCTTAAATGCTCTGTTTCATAGGAATGATGTAAACAATTTAACAACTCTGGTACTAAAACTGTTTTGGATTAGTGCCCTAAGTGAGACTGATAAAATGTTTCTCTCTTTTTAAATGAATGAAGAGAGCTCTCACCAGGATTTAATTTCCTTTGGCTTCATGAAATTGATTTCTTATTATATACATATCTATCAAAGTTCTGGATCTGGGTTTAACACACCATGTTGCCTATTATTAATTAGATCATAATCGGTGATATGTTCTGCAAAATGATCATGAACACTTTAGCAAGGGCTGAGAGCTCTGATATGGGTCTGTAACCTGTTGGTGATAGAGTTTTGATATGAGGTTATGCAACATTTTTTCCTGTTGTGAAGCAAAATTCCTGTAGTTAATGACAGACTGAAGAAGTGGGTGAGTGGTTTTACAATATATGGAACAGGCATCTTTAAAAACCTTGGATAGGCCTGGCCTCCTGATACAGCCATTTGTTCAAGAGTTCCCTTACTTGTTTTCCTTTAAGTACTTAAAATGGAATAATAGTGTCATATCTGGTTAAAGAGATGTGATTTGGCTATAGGAAGGGTGAGCAACAGTTGTTTGGTTACTGGAGTGATGGGCGTGATTATTATGTGGGTTTAATACCATTTAATATGTCAGTAGTAAGCCTTGTAGGGGTAGAAACATTTGAGCATGGATTGTTAGAGGTTTAATTATGTTTCAAAATGATTTCAAGTTGCTCAAAAATGAAATGTGTTTGTTCTGTAAGCAAGTAGGTTTTTCCTTATAAAGACAGTATGAAGCAGTAAGGGTCAGCCCAAAAGGTGGCAGAAGAACAACAAACACAGTATTGCATGGATAAGCGCGGCTGATAATGATTATCTAGACAAAGTGAGGGAGATTAAGTTCCAGGTGACTACTGCAATGATTGTCTAGACAGAAGGGGTCAGCTAAGTTCCAAATGAGTAATAAGAAGGATATTGCATAAAAAGCATTGAGGAGTGACATAAGGACCAGTGAGAAACAAAAGGAGGTGAATGTGGTTGAAAACTACACAATGGACAGGAAAAAAAATGGATTGGGGCAGTAGTATGATTTAAGGGCGTGAAAGGTAAATAGGGCTGCAGAACATGTTGAAGGCTAGTGATCTCAAACTGCCAGAAGGGTAGTTCACACAGAAGTTTAATGGATAAATGAAAGGCAGGATCAGCCTAAATGCTGGTAGCTGAGAGCAGGAGGTAAATCAAATCTGAAGACAGACATGAGGAAGACATGCCTGGCTCAGACATTTATGGGATGAATAGGGAAAAAAGAAGTAATGATAGGAGTTAAGTAAACTAAGCAAAGCAAAGAAAGCAATGGCAGAGGTGACGTCAGAAATGCACAGAAAGCAGGCATTGGAAGAAGCCATCGCAGAAGAAGTTTAAGGGTATATAGAGGGAAACAGACAGGAATTGTAGCAGAAAAATGGCACACAGTCAACAGTTTTATCACTAGAACCATGGCAGAAGAATTCAAAAGAAAGGGGAAAAACTGAAGACGTATGGGGAATATAGGTAGGGAAAAAATTAAGAATGGGTTATCCCTGAAAGAGAATGGTTATATAAGGAAATCAGACAGATAGAGACTGTGGAGCAGCAGTCACAAGGAATTGTGCAGAAAAGCTATTACAGGAAAAGGCAAATATGGCGTGCCTGTCAGGGAAAAGAGTCAGTGTAAGTGCCTTGGCAGGAGGAGGTGACAGAAGGTTGTCCAAGAGGCTGAGGAAGTCTATTAGTAGTTGAGGTCATTCTCATTAGAGAGATTAACTGGGCCATCAAGGCAGAGAACAGATATTTACTGGTAATTAAGATGGTTGTCTCACTGTTGAAACTAGATGAGAGGGGTGTGATACAAGTTGTCAATGAAGACAAGGAGTGTCTGCACTTAGTGAGTCATATAGACACAAGTGATCTGGTATGGAGAATACATGGTGATGCAGTCAGTAGGACCAAGTAATTAACTGAAAGCTGTAAAGAACTTGAGATCCTAGTGGCATTCTGCGATGTACTACCAAGGCCAGAGACCGGTAGGGCTAAGAATAATATGACAGCTCAGTACAACTGTGGTCAGGGGAACTGGGGAGGAAATAGACCCAATGTATACTAAATATTCCACTTGGGAAGGTATAGGACCAGGGGGATCTGTAAGCTAGGGACATGATGTACCTCATCCCAGAGGTGCCGCCATATTAAAAGAAATCTCTTCAGGCTTTTCCAAGGAAAATAAGGACTTTCAGCTCAGGAGGGGTGAGAAAAGGAAAACAACAAAAAGCCAATGAGAAGATGTAATCAGGGGAAAAATTATTGCAAATTAAATGCAGAAGAAGACAACAGTAACACCAGGAGGAAGGACCCCGACAAGGAATTTAGGCTGGAAGTTTATGGTCAGCAATGCAAGGACGTAAATGAAATGGAAAAACAGCAGGAAGTGTTAAACAAAGAAGTTCCATATGCATATAACTGGAATAACTACTGTACTACTATCCTTTTATACCCCTATCAGAAATGCATGAGAGATGTGCATAGCTTTAGCTTATTTATGAACTACAACCTCCTCTCTGGTGCAACATGGCTTTAGACTTGAACTTGGAAGTGATGCTACCATGACGGTGTCACTGAATTTATATGTATCTATATAAGCTTAGGCAATGTAACAGGGTTAGATTTTCAGAATAATCATTATATGATCTCAGAAACTTTGCCAGGTGTGTCTGGGCCTCAAACAGCTCTGCACTGGTCAGGTATCTGTTGAAGATTTCTATATGGAGATTCATATGCACACTATCCAGCTTTCTAAGAATGCTGGAGAATAGACCATCTGGTTCATTTTTGTTAATGCAGTCAGTTCACCATCCACCAATGCTTCTCTATCCCAGTATCAATCCATTGCTCTCCCTCTGCTCATCTGCCTTTTGCCATATGACATGCTGCCACACTTCCTGTTGTGAAGACTGAAATGAAGCATTCATTTAGCACACACGCATATTCTGTTGATGCCTCCCTGCTGCCTTTGCTCAGCATGGCCAAGTATCTTCCTTCCTTCCTTCCTTCCTTCCCACATTCTGCTATATTCCTAAAAAAAGTCTTTGTTCCCCTTCTTTCAATACCTAAAGGATTTGCACTTTTTCTGCCCATACTTACTTTGTTAGTTTTTTTCCTGTCTCCATGTAGTGTCCCTCTTTTGCTGACCTGCCTCATCTCATCCACTGTTTTAGTGCACTATTTTTTGCTTTAATTGCTAGTTTTACATTTGTGTGTCTTCACATCAGCATTGTCTTCATGTTTGTCATTTATCCCTTCTTTAGATTTGATTTTGTCTTCCTTGACACATTTTAATAACTTGTTTGCATTCACAACTTAGTTCTGGATTCCACTGCAAATCTTTGGGCCTCAACCTTTATTCAGCATGATCTGTCTCATAACTCCTCCCACTGCCATTGTTGTCTTTGCATTCATAGGCTTCTGCTCTCTACTGCATTGTGGGAAACATACATGAGGGGGCAGAAGATGGTCCGTATACACACACACACACACACACACACACACACACACACACACACACACACACACACACACATTGTTTGTTCATTACAAACCAATGCAAATGCATTATTTGGTGCAGCCAGCATTGCCAGCATTCTTATTGCAGCCTCATTACACCACATCTCCTCCTTCACGATTTCTATTTCATAAATGTAATTGTGTCTCTTAAGGCAGTATATTATTCAGATTTTGAATCTCTTGATTCAATGTAGGCAAGTGTCCATCAGACCAAGGGTATACTAAAGGTGGAAAAAAAAAAAAAATATATATGTATATATATATATATATATATATATATATATATATACACACATAAATAGATAGCTATATAAGTCAGATATCAAGGTAGCTTTCTAATCCTCTGGAAATGTCTCTTCTCTGGCAGTTGTTCAAATGTCTTATTAATTAGTAGGAAGGGCTATAGTGAAACATCAAGTTTACCTCCATCATTTTGTAATGGTAAAGCAACACAGTCCATTCTGTTAATGTTTCTAAGTTCTGTGGTTCTCACGTGAACACTATGCTGTTGTAAGTGATGTTCATATCTGTACCTTCAAGATTAAATGAGATTGGACATGAGTACTCAGTAAGCACCCACGGGATTCACTTGGTATATGTATCATTTGGGTCGATATCATATATTTGAAATTCCAAAATGTCGAACAACATATGTTCAAACTTGGAATTTCAAATATTGAAAACATTGAACGCTTAGAATAGCAATTTTTTTCCCAGGGAAAAAATTAGCTGTTCTGAGAAACATACACACAACACATGCACACCAAAATAAATAAACCACACACATACAGTTAACAAAACCCAACCCCACACTAAACCACACATACATTACTAACTATACACTTACCTTAACCTGCACCCTAACCCTAAGGTCCGTAACTATCGCACACATACCCTACGAAACTATACACAAATAAAGCAATTAATACACACACATACAGTTACCAAACCCAACCCTACACTACACCATACATACATAGGTTCATAGGTTCATAGGTAGGTACTACGCTATCAGTCTTAGGGCCTATAAAAGCCCAGCCAAAAAGGTACCCTGGCTTTTGCCTCCCAAGAAAATTATTTTCCTGTACCACTGTCGAGCAGAGTCACAGAAGTGATCCCTGGGGTGAATTTCCTATTTCCCATCCAATCATCAAGATTTTTCTTGAAGAGTGCTAATGAGGAGCTTTGTTTGATATAGATAGGTAGTTTATTCCAGAGTATGGAAAGTCTCTGGGACAGGAATCAATCCCACTGGCATGTTCTGTTTATTGTGGTGCAAGGTTTAGGTCCCTAGAGTGTGTAGCTCGGAGGAATTGGGATTTCTTTTAAGTGGATCATGTCCAACAGCTCTGGGTTTGACATAGCTTTGTATGTTAGGCAGAGATCACCTCTGAGTAGGCGATATGTGACGGAGTAAAGCTGGAGTTTTTTGAGACGGTCTGCGTAGGGCATCTGTTTGAGGCTGGTAATCCTCTTTGTGAGGTATTTCTGTGGCATTTCCAGCTGTTGTAGATATCTTGTGAGGTACATACCAAAAGGGGTGTTGTACTCTATAATGGGTCTAATGAGTGATGAGTAGAGGGGAACAATGACCTCTTTTTTTCTGGACGAGAAACCTTTTGTGATGAGGTGTGCCACATAGAAGGATTACCTGACTACTGTGGTGATGTGATTATCAAAGGAGAGACTACTGTCCACCTGTGTCCCAAGGTCTCTTATCACACTTTCGGTGTTAAGTACACTACTGCCTATACCGCCTATGTTGTAGTTCATGGGTACATTACTAACTATCCACTTACCTTAACCCACACCCTAACCCTAAGGTCCGTAACTCTTGCATCACAGTGGAGGAAATAGCAAAGCCATGGAACAGCCCACCAAAATTTTGCCCTAGGTAAGATTACGATGTTCCAGGGCTTCGCTGTTTTCACAATTCGATGTTGTGGGTTTGAAGTTTTAACGTTTGGCATTTTACCTCTTCGAAATTTTGATATAGACCCTATCATTTATATCTCAAAGTTATAAAGAATCTCATTCTGGAAATGAAACTCATTTCTCATGTTTAGCATGCTAGAGTTTTTGCAGACTAAGTTTTGGTTCACCAGCAATACTTTAATTTGATTCACTCAGATCAGATCTTGTTTTGGTATATATTTTTAGAAAAAGCACTGCTGTTGGATATGTAATAGATCAGTTAGGCATAATCCCATAATACAAAAGGAATAACAGAATTTTATCATATACTTCATATATTGATCACTGCTGCAGTAGCCTTAATTATACTGGTTATATGGCACTTAGGCTATAACAGCTGGTCAGCTTCCAAAACTTCAGGGTGCCCAAACCATTTGTCAGCTGACTAAAAGGCACCTACTGTTATGGTAAGTTTACTTGCACAGCTGTACTTTCTACATCCATCTTCAAGTATTTTAACATATCTTTCTGGTAAACTACTGATTTGTGGGATACACTGGAGCTCTTGTGGAATAAGTTATTCTATTGTATTTAAAGAAAAAGACAGAATTCTTCTGACATGAATTGTGTGCCACTATCTTTAACTATGTTCCTTAGTAACCTATAAACAGCAAAACATTGTTTTAGTCTATCTTCTGTAACTTATGGCATAATTTCATTCATGCAAAACATTTCAGATAATTTTGAGTGTTATCCAGTCAATTATGAAGGCACAGTTTGTTACAACACCTGTAAAATCAATAAGCAGTATTTTTCAACATCTTCTGGAAATTCCCATGGTTATAAAGTTTCTTCTCTAGGCATCTAAGGTTTCATTTAACATAATAAACATTCCTTACGCATATTCAGCACCGCAGTCAAGTTTCACAATATGTGGTGACCAACATGTAATTATTTAAGTGCTACTTTTCCTCATATTTCAAGGAATTTTAATTTTTGTTCCCTAAAGGATACAATTCTCCGCTGATAATTCACTTCCCTGAAAAACATACACTAGGATCTCATCTACCATATAAGGTCAGTCATCCATCATGAAGCTTAGTACTATCAATGGTTTCTTTTTTATTTCTTAACTTTGTGTTCATCAGATTAGCTTTCACTGGGATGCCTTTGAAATGATCTCCAAGATGATTTTTTGTGCTGTTATAATATCAGTAATTTCATCAGTAGTTTCTGGTTATGGAATCCCTAAAATACCATCTGCGTTGCCATGTCCCTTTGATGTACTGTATTTAGCTTGATAATCATCCACTTATGACTGGGCATCACTGGACATGAGTTACTACTATGGTAGCTGATTATTTCTATTTACAGTGTGCATGGTGGTCTATGAGCCATCAGTAGCTTAAACCTCATACCCCATAGGTAGTGATGGAACTTCTTTACACCAAAAATATAATGAGAGCTCTTTTTTTCATTTTGTAAATACTTACTCTAAGAGAGTGTCACAGAAGCATAAGCCCTAGGCCTTTCTAGCCCTGAAGGCATACAATGCTGAATAACAATCCAGTACTATACAGTATGTAGAAACATCATTAATGACAGGTCATGGTCATAATACTTCAGCTCTTTGTCACACATTAATAACAATTTACATTTCTTAAATGCATTCTGTTTATTGAACTCCTGATTTGGAATCTCTTCAGTTATTAACCCTGTACAGTGACGGCACTCTGCTTAAGTCCTGTGTTAACAATTCTTTGCACATTTTTAGCATTTCTTTATTAGACTTTTAGTTTATTTGACATATTTTTGTGCTAAAATATTAACTTTCTTGTTTAACAAGAATTTGTATTATCAATTCATCCTACATAAAAATTCACTCTTGAAAAGATAGCATGCACTCATAACTTACCTTTGGAAATCTGCTGTTTGGAAAATGTTCACAATCACCAGATTAATAACACTGGATCAATCCGTTTGGCATGAGTTAGATGTAATAGTGAGTGACTTTCAGAGGAGAGGTTAAAAGCTTGAAATGTAAATTGTCCTTATATGAGACACTAGTGACTGTCAAAGCAATTCAGGAGACCTTAATTATAAGGAAAAATGATAAAATATGCCTCATGTAGATGTGTTACTTGATAGTTCATTATATTTCCCTATAAGTTGCAAAAAATACTTCATTATGTTGCAAATATTAATAAGAAGTAGCCTATTCTTTTTGAGTTTAGACAAATTAAAAAACATATTACAGAGAGACCTAAGTTTTTAAACATTCAAGCAAAACAACTATGCTGAAAAGATAAATTTAAAGCACCGATTATCAGTGCAAGCAATAAGAACAGCCCATGTCCTTGTAATACATGTTCTTTATGGACAGATGTTTGCATCCTGTCACAAATGTGTTTATAGTTTACCTTATATACTTACTGTCTCACTGGAAACATCATTTATTTTGCTACCTGCTTAAAGTGAACTGCATTCCATGTGGCAAGTCAAGTTATTCCTTAAAGAATATAATACCAGGGCACTACTCGATGTTTTGAAGACACACATTCAAATAAACGTATTGGCTTACCATATAAGGGACACTCATGCAAGAGACATGAGCATGTTTTAACATTTATTGAAAAAATGTGTCCAAAAGGCTGGGATAGAGCCCTAAGGACTGAACTGTTAGAATACCATTGGATCACATTGCTGAGAACAGGTAAGCATCTAAGCATCCTAGCTTGAGCTCTGCTGCTGCTATAAAAATACTTCATGAAAGTTAAACAAGCCAGTTTTAAATGACTATATTTAAATATTTCAGACAGTATTTTATGAACCTTAATGAATTTATGCATTTTAAGCATGTTATGACTATACTATTTGTTTCTTAACAATGGTTTAAAGAGTGAATTTATGAATGAACTCTTTGTGGCATATGATTGCATAGGTCTGTCACATGGTTGTCATATGACCACTTCTGCTTCCTGTACCATTGTTTACCATTTAAAAGCATTTTAATATGAATTTTTGTATAGACTGTAAACCATATAATTAAGTAATAATTCATTCTCAGCATAGTTCCTGAGCCTGGTTTTTGATTTCAGTCTGCTGCTTTTGTAGCTGGAGCTTTGAGTTTTCAGTTTACTGGTCTAAGTCTCTGAGAAGCCAGCAGTGACTACCCTGTCCTCCTCCTTAAAGGCTTACAACTCTCTTATCATTGTAAGATGGTAAATATTACATAGTAATACTACACCATAAAGCTCCAAGTCTTACTTATATGTTCCTCTCATATGTTCATATTTTTGTCTGCTGCATGACTGCACCCTCTTCCTGCCAGTCTAAATATATGACCTTTGATTGGGATGCATTTTCCTAACATAGCCCTGTACAGATTTGGCCATTCTAAGCTAAGATAAAGCCTTTATCTGGCATATAATTTGTCCCTCTGTTAGATTTGTCTCATCATCCTATTAGCCATAAACCCATTTTCTTGTTCACTGCTGCAGTGTCACTAACTCCCACGTGACTACTGAGTCAATAGTAGTGAGGTTGGCATATAGGATTCATCATGAGGTTGGCATATAGGATGCATAGATGAATAACATTTAAACATCATCTACAAATTGCCAAAACAAAAGAATATGTTATATTTATGTTGTAGCCATTATGTACAGTCTCCTTCAGAAGGCAACTGTACTGTTTAGAACCTATGCAATTACAATGCCGTTAAAAAAGAAAAATTAGGTTTTAAAAGCTATAACATTACTGATTTTTTGAAGGATGGAAGTTGAAAAACCTTTGTGATAGAAGTTTGCAGCATGTGCAGTGTGTTGGTATCAGTGAGTGGCTGGACATGTCATCTCCATAGGGCAAAATGATGCTTTTTACATGTTTCGCAAATTTTAGAGACACACAAAAAAACAAGACACTACATAAGGAGCCATCAGAAAATTTTATTATAATATTTAAGAGTTTTCATCTGTCAAACTAAAGAGCAATTTCATCAGATCTAGCAACTATGATAATAACACCATCTGCTGGTTCTAATTGCACTATTGCTCATCAAGAGCAAACCTCCATACAAAACAATTTCATGTGAGCACAGAGAGCATAGTAGCATAACCTAGACAGTATTTTCTTTAGAAAATTGCTGATATACTCATTTAAGTACATACTACCAGTGACTCTATTCTTTTAAGAAATGTCTCCCATTTTCATGTTTGTGCAGTCATTTACTATTAGGGTTACTGCAAAATATACCAACCAACAAACTAAAACAAGGAGTGAGAATGTCACATAGAAAAAACAATCAGTAAAATCTAAATGAAAACTCCAACCAAGCCAGAACTTCCACTGAATGACCTGTCAAATCTCTTGTATCAGAGTAACATGGGATATATGCAAATGACCCTTATGAACATCAGGTGTTTCAGCTGTATGGCGAGTTTTCATTTAGTTTTTACTGATTGGTTTTTCTGTGTGACCTTCTCACTCTTTGTTTTAGTTTGTCAGTTGGGATACTTTGTAGTCACCCAAATGATAATGTACATCAGCTGGTTATAACAGCCCTGTGTTTCTTGCTCTTAAACACTCTGCTTGCTTTGTGCTGATGAGGTTATCACAAGGCTGAAATATGTATATCTGCTGTTAGTGGTGGTTGGTTTTATTGGTCTGAAATTATCCATTGAAATGACTTAAAATGTAAATTAATTATAGCCATTCAGAATTGCCATATAGTTAAAACTCTTGATGTTCATAAGGGTCATTTGCATATATCTCATTTGTCTCTGGTACAAGAGATTTGAGAGGTCACTCATTGGAAGTTCTAGCTTGGCTAGAGTTTTCATTTAGGTTTTTACTGTTTATGCAGTTATAGAATTGTTATATATGAGTTCAAGGGTGTAGAGAGAGTTTATGGATGGGGTCTTGCTTTCCTGTAAAAAATTATTGCATATTTTTGTCACCTTGTTTTTCAACTAGTTGTTTTTGGGGAGTTGGATCCTCACGGAACTGAAATTTGATGAGTCACAGTGGAAACATGGATGCCACATGGCAGCATACTTTTTATCAAATTGTTTTCCAGCTAGATGTTTTTGGGGAGATGGTTCCTTGTGGAACTGAAATTTCATGAGTCATACTTGAAATACATGTTCCCCACGTCAGTATACTTTTTTGCATTAATGTTTTTGTCAGGTTATTTCTGCCTAGTTGTTTTGGGGGAGATGAGTCCTTATGGAGCTGGAATTTGTTGAGTTATAGTGGAAGGACTGGCTCCACATGGCATTATACTGTTTTGTTTTCTGTACGGTTTCTTTATCCACTGTGTCACTTTTTGTTTCTTCTTTTATATTCTTGAGATTAACCTTAGAAGTGTTTTAATACAACACAGTATGGATTTAACAGGTTTTCTGCATGCACTGCACAGACCTACAGTCAGGAAAAGAAACTGGGCTACTTGCTTACATAATTAAGACACACAAAGTCAGAATATATGTCCTGGAAGAAGGTTAGCATGTTTCCCAGATAGCTGTTATTTATTTATTTTTTCTTTTGTAATGCTTGTTTATGGAAACAAAGCATGGGAATTGCAAATGGAATACTTACAGAAGTTAACCAGGGCTCCAGGATCTTTATCCCATGGTAGATATTTTAACTACACATGATCTTTAAGTGAAATGATAACAGCAGCTTATAGTAAACTGTTTTTAATTTCCACAGGATATTATTTGAATGTCTGACACAACATAGATAAAAAGCAAGGACTGTAAGAGTCCAGTGCCTATTTAGTTGGATTCTCCTTAAGATGTAGTATTTTTGTTGTGAAGAGGATTTTCAGAGCTTGTAGTATGTTCATTTTGGCAATTTTCACATTTCTTCCTATCCTATAAGTTAATTACTACCCCTTGATAAAGATACTTTTGAGGCCCAAGGTGCGACTATTGTCTATAAGTTTTTTCTCCTGTGTAAAGTACTATCCCGGGGATTCATGAAGCTCGGCGCAAGGACGGCATTAGCCTTGCACCAACTGTGCGGCATAGAGATGGCGCAGCTGCACCACATGCATATTAATGAAGGCGCTCTGCCGCAATGTCCACATGCGTAGGAAATGTGCGCGAGTGCTGGGGGCATGTCTAAGTGCTGCATGGAGGAGAAACATGTCGGCTGCAGACAAGCAACCTAAAATGCTGACTAGTGCAGCCTGCCTCTAATAACAATCACTCCTGTCAGTGTCCGTGGATACTGAAATGTATGCAAAGCATACAAGACAGTTTTGCAAACAGCAAAATAAAAAGTAAACACAAAGGCACTTAGCTGAATATTGAGTCCCCATCCCTCGAACAAATGACTTTTAAAACCCCATGCCCGTATTCCATTGTAGTGTTGATTGTTATACCAAGTGGAAGCAAAACACAGCATGTTAGCACACTGCTGCCCTTTGCTAAGCCTAGCCCAATGGTTAGGGTTACCACCTGTCCCACTTTGTGAGGGACAGTCCCTCTCTGGGAAGTTGTGTCCTTACCAAAACTATTAAAAATGTTAAATATCCTGCGATTGTAGGACATAATTATGTCCCATATTTTAAGTAACAGTTCCATAAAATAGTTAATTCTGTATCTAAACTACCTAAATGTTACAAGAAACAGAATAAGCAACAAAACTGCTAAAAGAATAAGCTGTCACTTAGGTATAAAAGTAAAGTACTCTCCTTTGTACTGACCGTGGGCATGTGTCTGCCTGTAAAATCTGATGTGTGTCCTGAAGATGTCCCACTTTGGCCATCTGAAATGGAGGCAACCCTACCAATGGTCAGAGCATTTGCTCAATATCTGCCCATTTGTGGTCCAGGTCATCCCTGTCTGGATGGCTCAAAGATGAATGGGTATTACCCAGGTCTACCTACCATGTCATGAAAGATAGGTATTTGCGTGTACGTATGTGCATGAAGTACAGTATGTGGAACATCAAATATGCCAGGGTTGTCCTCACAACCATATTGATACCAGAGATATGTAGAGTATGCAATGTGTTCTGTTGTCTGTGCCATGGGCCATCAACCAGAGAAGGGATGAATGGTGTGTGTGGAATATGGGGGTGGGGGGTGACAGGTAATGTAATAATCCGCCAAGGGGAGACTGGGTCGGATGCACAGTAGGTGAACTGGAGGTGTATGAGGGAGCAGTGGGTGAGTCAGAAAGGAAACCAAAGAACAAACATTCACATCTGCAATACAACCTGACAGGCCATACTGCAGAACACAATCCCACAAGCATATGAACATTAAAATGTGTGATAGACATGTACAGAAGCGTTACCAGCTCACACCCACATAATGGTATGGCCTGAACTGAGCCATCCAAACCCAACACACCTGGATACATAATTGAATACCCATCATCCCCTCCACAGCACAACCCCCCCTTGCTGAATGTCCACCAAAACCACCCATACAGGGGCTGCTAGCTTGGCACAGCCATAAATGCACATAGTGGCCCCTACCCACATCTAGTAGGCAGTTGCACCCTAGGCAGTCTCAGGCATGCAAACTAGGTATCCCATGCATGCATAACCCTACCACATTTTCAAATAGCCAGCTGAATGGGGTCTGTCGTTTACAATTTTTAGACATCCCTCATGGGATAAGTGTCTGTTCTCAAGATTAGACTTTGTGGCATAACACAATGTCCACCCCCGTTGACATCCAGGCACTAGGGCTGCTACCTGTCCCACTTTGTGAGGGACAGTCCCTCCTTGGTCAGTTGTGTCCTGCATAACAATTGGAAAAATGGCAAATGTCCTGAGATATTAGGACAAACATATTTCCTATATTTAATGTAATAGTTGCATAAAACAGTTATTCTGTTTCTGAAACACCTAAATGTTATAAGAAACAGAATAAGTAACTAAAGTGCTACAAGAATAAGCACTTATGTAGGCAAAGCAGTGAAGTTCTGTCCTATGTACTGGCTGTGGGTATGTTTTGCCTTGCAAACTCTGACGTTTGTACAAAACATGTCCCACTGTTGGCATTTGAAAAGGTGGCAACGCTACCAGGCACAAGTCAGATTAGCAGTACCTGACCACAACCCTGCTCAGCCTCCACCCGGTCATGCAGAACCTACGACCCGGGAGTAAACACCTGACCATGAAGCACATCTCCCCACGTGCATTATCGGGAATAAATACCTTTCACATGTTCCCATGAAGCTTCCCCATCTGGCAGTCGGAAATAGGGTGATACGAGGGTATGTGCGTAGGTAACTGGCAGTCATTCAACAGTATGGGAAATGTAAAAATGCATGTAGGTGTATATGCATGTGAATGTACAGACAGATGTATATATATATATATATATATATATATATATATATATATATATATATATATATATATATATATATCTATATATCCATGAAGAATGAACATGGACACAATAAAGCAGTACTAATGAATGTGAAGGGAAACAGCAGTGGAACCCCCCGTAGTATTTAATGCTATCATATCAAGCCACCCAGAGGTGAGCAAACCTCCTGCATCCCCAACCACAGGTAGGATGCTAAGTCTGACCTTCAAACAGGTACAAGGCAGTCGCAATCACCATTAGGATGAACCAAACCAGAAAATTTAATGAACACCCTGACCATTATATGAACGTGTGTCCCAGGACTATATGCTTGGGACATCTGAATATACTTGGAATGAGTCAGCATGTAGGATGGGCCCAGAGCAGTAGGGAATGGTGCATGTGTACTGGTGTGATTTTCCTAACTGGAGAATGGATGCCTGTTGTGTCAGTGACGTGTTGAGGTGATTGTACGGATAACTATGAACTATGGGTATGCATATAAATGAAACAGCATACGAATAGTGTAGTGGATAGAGCATCCGCTTAATGAACAGGCATTCACGGTTCAAGTTCGACTATAGCACATGTCATTTTCCATGTGGAATGAATGTCGTCCTGCTGTAAAAACGACATAATAACATGTAAAAGTGAACTTGAGTATCACATGGGACTTTTAACCAGATCATTTCAATCAAAGAGGTACTATCATAATGAAGAAGGCACAAGTGAGCACAAATAAGTGGCAGTAAACATATATAACTAACAGTAAGCATATGCGACTGCGCTTGCGCAAAAAAATTAAAAAAATAAGAAACAGAATAAGCAACTATAATGCTACAGGAATAAGTTTTTATTTAGGCAAAACAGTGAAGTTCTTTCCTTTGTACTGGCTGTGAGTATGTTTTGCCCTGCAAAATTGGACGTTTCTACATAAAAGTCCCACCTTGGGTAATTGAAAAGGTGGCAACCCTATAATAGGTATGCAGTAGCATGACTCAGCCAATGGATGTGGGTTCCAAAACCCAATTACTTGTCTGTATTGAAGAGCCTTGGTTCCCATGTTTCAGCCAGACGGGAGCAGAATGTAAGAGGAGCACACAAATAATATGAATAAATCACTGGACAGGCTGCCGATTCCGAACAGTCGAATGGCATGCCGTTGCCTAATGGGCAGCCATTCCTGATACTGTAGGCATGTAATCCAATGTAATATGCATCACAAGGTAATATTGTGGTCCTCGCTCCCACTCATGGGTTTGAGTGTCAAATGCAAGCACCAATGTCAGTGCATTTGCAAGTGCGGGAGAGAGCGGGTGTAATACTGTTTGGCTACCAGTATGCGAGTATTGCACTGGTAAAGCAATGTAGAAGCTAACCGAGTGTAAGAAGCTGTAACCAGAGGTTAGCATTGCTTAACACCGTGCAAACCCACACACACCTGCTCACAACTGCTTTAATGTGCCTTACTCCCTCCGTATCCAATGGCCTTGTTCTGCCCTGTGACCAAATAAACGTCCTCTGCAAGGCTCAGAACCAGGACCCTGAATACACAGCTAATGTGATTTATTAATACGCCATGGCAGGTATACAGACAACGGACAGTACCACAAACATATCATACAGCGCAGTCATTCAACAATATAGGAATGTATCCCATCATGTAGATGTATATGTGAGTGGTTATGTCCAGCATATAGGTACATACATATATAGAGATATATCAGGAACATACCATGTGGCAACAAAGCATTACAAATGAATGGAATGGAAAACACCAGCGACGCCTGTATTATGTAGTGGTGCTGTTCTATGTAATCTCAAGACTCCCTCAGACAGACATGTGTCATTCATACACGCAAACAGTTGTACATTGGCCATATACATCACTCTGTGCATGTAATGTACATTAACACAACAGTACCTGCCCTATCATTATGTGTGAACAGTACTCATGCAAGGTGCTGTGTGCAACATCCTCATCATGATAAAGGGAAATGGGGTAACCATAGAGGGACTGGTAGTGTTGTGTGTACAATGGGGTCGTCCTCATCACGTGTACCTGGACCATTTAGGAGTGATGTGCATACCAGGATCGTGCGCCTGAGGGACAGGGGTGAGGATAACAGGAGTATGTTGTGATGCATATTACAAGGATACATGTGTCCAGTGGGCACATGTGTGAAATGGACAGCTATGTATAGGGCAGATGTTGTCCTAGGAGCCGATTGGCCTTATGTTTCCGTAGGGTGAGGGTCGGAAGGAGTGTAGGTATGGCTGTGGAGGATAGGTAAGGTGGGATCACAGACAAGACAGCATACAGGGTTGTTATATGACACATGTGGGGGGATACACCTTAGACGGGGATGGGTGTTTTGAATTCACAAGCCCATGGGAACAGTGGGACGGAGGTCCCCAGCCATGGGCAGCCACCACTGCACCTAAACAGCTGCAAAGGAGGGAGTGCTGGGGGCTGTCCAGGAGGGGCAGCATCACCCTGTAAATGTGACACTCCACCCTTGAGCTTGCATATCTGGCTTAGTGAGCCCCCAACGCAACACATCCGGGACCACACGACAGCAGATATGTACTTGCCTGGTCCTGCTCCAAGGAGGGACATGCCCCATCCTCAGTGGTGGTACCACCAGAAGGTGGTGCAGAGCCAACAGAGGTTGATGTCCAAGGCTGGGCCCCAGATGTGCTGGTGCCCAGTGCCATGGTCAACTGAAGTGGGACAGGAGGTTCTTCCGGGACCTCCCAACCCATTCAGCCTATGGTGTTGCAGTTTAAACCCACATATGGCTTAGTGATAGACAACTGCATACAGGATTACCTACAACAGTATGCATAGATATCACCATCAACCCAACACAACAGATGGTATACATTTACAGAGGGAGCACAACACATGCATATATACTGCATGCCATCTGTACAATGTGTAGTAGATAAGTGACCGCAGCTGTGAACAGTTACCCATTATTGGCTTGTCACTGGGAACCCCAGACAGTGTCTGTCATACCACTGTTTCATGTGACATATGTCCAGTCAGGGATGCAATGCCAGTAACACATTCCTATCATCATGTACTGTCTGCAATCCTCACACTATGCTCCTGCTCTGCATAGATGTGAGTTCAGTGTGTAACACGGGACACACATGGTTCAACACACTGACCAGTTCACAGATGGCCCTACAGATGGGGGTCCCTCATGAACAGAGTACTGTCATGTCTGTTTTAAAACATGCAGAATAGCCAATACCACACACAGCATGTTAAACAGGCAGTAGTCTCAATGCAGCATAGCTACACTTACATGCTGTAATCATGTGTGGCACATCACCCTCCTGTCTTTAGGCTATTTCCCACTGTGTATGATGTTTGAGGTACATCCAGATATCATCTGTGATGCCGTTCCCAAACACCACATCCAGGTACCACTTACAGCGACTGTCATGGCCAAATACCAACATGTTTTTCCTAGATAGTGTACTGTGTTTATCATGTGAATGGCTATGGGAACACCATCAGAGCTGTTCCACATGCAATCAGCTAGAGGAGGACTGCAATAGGTGCAGAGGCCATCACCTGATCGTGTCCATCACTTACAATACACATGCTGTTGCTGAGCAGGTGTACACCTCCACATCAACCAGAGAGTGTGTGGGTGGGACAGGCAAAGTTCACCAGAGAAGGGCTTGGAGACCTAACCCTAAGCATCATCTGCCACATGCCTAACAGTACAGGGGTCAAACCCCTGACTGACTAGTCATTACTATTACATGTGCATGACATTACTACATGTGCCACAAAGCCGACATGTTGCTGTGCTGTAAGAACATATGTGTGTAGGTGAGAGACATCTGCAACAGAGATAGTAGACATACATTAGGTGTGGCACACATGCCTGTCCACGTGAATGGATGCCATTGTCACCACAACCACACTCTCTAATGGACTCGCAATTACACTCTTTGCCAGGGCCACAAATACACAACCTAACTACTTTGTTTGCCACACTGCAGTAATGCACATAACTACATGCACCACAGGGGATATCTGGAGGTTCTATGGGCTAGGGCATGTGAAAGTGTTTGACATCTGTTGGTATGCCAACGAGGGTTATACTGGGAGTGACTGTGGTTGGGAGCATCATAACCCACACCCAGACACAAGGTGCCAGTACTGACATGCATGTATGCATTGCTGCATGGGTGTGTTGTGGTTGGCTGTGCAAGATGGCTGTACAACGCTGGGTGAGAGGTACTTCTTGGCATCGTGTCAATGGTTAATGGTGTGCAGTGCAGGGGTGTAGTGTCTGCAATGTCCTACACAGATGGCTATTGCATGATCTGCCCTGACATCCTGGTTAGCAATGTGTATGGCCATAGCTTTGTAATGCATGCCATGTCTGTGTTTGATAGTCCTTCACATGGACATTGCCTGGGATGTGCATGGCCCACAATACTGTACAGTGACATGTACAGGTGTACCTGGTTTGGCAGGCACATGCTCTGTACACAGACTGTAATCCCCTGATATGCCAATACTGTCCTGGTGTGGCAAAACCTGCTTATAGTGAGAAGGTCGACCCTACACCTGCATTAGTAGTATGATACAGGTATCCCCTGGTGTCAGTGGCATTGGTCTATACAGGGCACATGTGTATAGCATTGTATGGCCTATGTGGATCACATTTGATGGTACCACATGTGTTGCAGGCATCCAGTGGGGAAAATAGTGAAGGCACAATGTCCGCAAATATGTGCATATTGTACTGCTGTATAGGGTGACATGTCCTCTGCAGGCCACTGCATTCACATCATGCCTACTATCTGTTATCAATGTGCATGGTACTAGCAACATAACAGGATATCCTAGACACCTGTGTTTGTGCATGGCACATGGGTTCAGGACATATACCGGGTACTAGTAGGGTTGCATAAGTTGTTCACCAGGCCTTTTGCCAGATGTAGGGATATGGCTTGCCAACACAGTCCAGTGGCTGACTGACAACTGTACTCCTCGTGAGGTGGCCAATGTGTCTTAAGACGGACACTATATAGGAAAACTACAAAATCTGCTCCCCAACATGTCCAATGGTAAGACAATCACATCCACCTCTACACAGGCTCTGACAGACAAACACACACTTGCCATGTCCTGTATACGAACCCCTATCTTCCGTATCACACTGCAGCAATATGCTTTTAGGGCATGCGCTATGGAAAATACTGGGTTACAGCACACCTACAGGTGTAGACCTAGGTGGGTGGCAACAGCAGGATTGACAAAGGTGGTCATGTGATTTGTTCAGAGTGTGCATACTCTACAAAGCACTGTACTTGTCTCACGCAGACAGACACACACACACACACACACACACACACACACACACACACACTGGGCATGTCCAGGATTAGAACACCAATCTAACTACTTTAGCACACTACAGCATTATGCAGTTACAGAATGCGCTACTCAGATTACAGGGTTACAGTACTCCCAGAGGTGTATTTGTAGGTGGGTGACATCATCAGCCTTACCAATGGTGGGTATAGGAATTGTATGGAGTGTGAGCAGTCTAAAAGCATTATTCAGTCCTCAGGCAGATATGGACACACACACACACACACACACACACACACACACACACACACACACACACACACTTGGCAAGTCTGGGATTAGAACAGCAACCTAACTACTTTATTACACTACATCATTACACAGTTACAGAGCACGCTACCAAGATTACTGTAGCACAGCACTGCCAGAGGTGTATTTGTAGGTAGGTGACATCATCAGCCTTACCAAAGGTGGGTATAGGAAATGTATGGAGTGTGAGCAGTCTAAAAGCATTAAACAGTCCTCAGGCAGACCGGGACACACACACACACACACACACACACACACACACACACACACACACACACACACACTTTGCAAATCTGGGAGTAGAACACCAACCTAACTACTCCATTACACTACATCATTATGCAGTTACAGAACGCACTACCGAGATTACTGGGACACAGCACTCCTAGAGGTGTATTTTTAGGTGGGTGACATCATCAGCCTTGCCAAAGGTGGGTATACGAATTTTATGGAGTGTGAGCAGTCTAAAAGCATTATTCAGTCCTCAGGCAGATGGGGATAAACACACACACACATACTTGGCAAGCATGGGATGAGAATACTGACCTAACTACTTTATTACACTACAGCATTAAATAGTTACAGAACACGCTACCAAGACTACTGAAACACAGCACTCCCAGAGGTGTATTTGTAGGTGGGTGACATCATCAGCCTCACCAAAGGTGGGTATAAGAATTGTATGGAGTGTGAGCAGTCTAAAAGCATTATTCAGTCCTCAGGCAGATGGAGACAAACACACACACACACTGGGCATGTCCAGGATTAGAACACCAATATAACTACTTTAGCACACTACAGCATTATGCAGTTATAGAATGCGCTACCCAAATTACAGGGTTACAGTACTCCCAGAGGTGTATTTGTAGGTGGGTGACATCATCAGCCTTGCCAAAGGTGGGTATAGGAATTGTATGGAGTGTGAGCTGTCTAAAAGCATTATTCAGTCCTCAGGCAGACATGGACACACACACACACACACACACACACACACACACACACACACACACACACACACACACACACACACTTTGCAAATCTGGGATGAGAACACCAACCTAACTACTCTATTACACTATATCATTATGCAGTTACAGAACACACTACCGAGATTACTGGGACACAGCACTCCTTGAGGTGTATTTTTAGGTGGGTGACATCATCAGCCTTGCCAAAGGTGGGTATAAGAATTTTATGGAGTGTGAGTAGTCTAAAAGCATTATTCAGTCCTCAGGCAGATGGGGACAAACACACACACACATACTTGGCAAGCGTGGGATGAGAACACTGACCTCACTACTTTATTACACTACAGCATTACGCAGTTACAAAACACGCTACCAAGTTTACTGGAACACAGCACTCCCAGAGGTGTATTTGTAGGTGGGTGACATCATCAGCCTCGCCAAAGGTGGGTATAAGAATTGTATGGAGTGTGAGCAGTCTAAAAGCATTATTCAGTCCTCAGGCAGATGGGGACAAACACACACACACACACACACACACACACACACACACACACACACACTTGGCAAGTCTGGGAGTAGAACACCAACCTAACTACTTTTTTACACTACAACATTATGCAGCTACCGAATGCGCTATCGAGATTATTGGGACACAGCACTCCCAGAGGTGTATTTGTAGGTGGGTGACATCATCAACCTTGCCAAAGGTGGGTATGAGAATTGTATGGAGTATGAGCAGTCTAAAAGCATTATTCAGTCCTGAGGCAGATGGGGACAAACACACACAACACATACACACACCAGTAGTGGGAACGGAACACTTGCCTATCTACAGATCACTATTACAATATTACATAGCTACAAGTCGCGCCACACAGACTACACATTTCAAGGATGTCATTATGACCTTCTAGGAATGCAGACATCAACAGGGATGGTGGCAGTTAAGATGTACATACCTGTGAACCTGTGTGTTTAAAGTAGGAATCCATCCTGACCTGGAGTATGCCCATCTGTGGAATGGATGACTACTATCACTATACAGGGTTACAATGGCCATGCCAATACACAGAGGCACATAACCAACACAAGGTGTCACTGGGCAAGCTCACACACTTAGTAGCAGTGGGCTGTTCGGAATGCGCTATGTGTCCATCTACACAAGGTTATACTGGGCATGCTCATACACTTAGTAGCACATGGCTGTCTGGGATGCACTCTGATTCTAAACACAGAAGGCTACAGTGGCCATGCTATTACAGTTAGATGTAAAGAAAACATTGTAATGGGCTCTCGTGTTAGTAGTTGTCATTGTTAGCAGGAACGCTGCTCTACATATATCTGACACCAGTCTTTTACACAATGTCTACTGCTGTTTGTTGCCTTAGATGTACCATCCTATACCAAGCACAATACCACCACTCGCAGTGATGTCTTGCCAGGAGTGGAAACTGCTTTACCAACAAAATGAGCCTTGCTAGGAGTGTCAACTGCTTGACCAACACAATGAGCCAATGTCATGCTGTAAGTATGAGGTTGTCCAGGGTTTTTCATTCTGGGATGACATGTCTGACAGTAGGCAGGCCTTTGACACATATCACCTGCATCCATGATTCAAGGGAGTGGGGATATACCCAAGTTGCATTCACCCATATAGTGCCATTCCAAGGCAAATGTCCTAAACACAGGACAACACCCTGACACCTAGTGGACAACTGCATTGTATGCTTATGCTAACCAGTGCTAGATGTGTAGCATCCATAATCACATCTGCTCACTGTAGATCAAACAATGGAGATACTGACATCTGTGCAGTGAGGAACACCTGGCTGAAGGCTCTGTAGTGCACAATAGCACTACCACCATATACCTCATAACCAGACATCTGGGTGATAACACTGGTATGGACCACTCCAGGTAGTGTCCCCACATACATAGAGGCCACTCACATGTACTGACCTGTACCCCCACGTAAGGCATCACAGATGAGTCAGGTGCAAGACACAGTGTCAAATGCTGCATTCTAGGATGTAAACCTCAGACACCACCATGCCCTTGGACCACCAACACACATCCATACATGTCGTAGGACATATAAGAATACACCACCATGTGACCATTGACCAGTGGACTATACCAAGCTCTACATCAACTGTAGAGAGTTCCCATGTACTGACACAGTTGCATCATGTGTTATGCAATGCAATTATAACCACTGTCTGTAACCAGGTCAGCTGTACACATACCAGGGGCCCTCGGTTATTTACAGCATTAGCAGATGACTGTTGCTGTAAACCAGTACACACCCTCATGTTTGGATATGGCACATGTACCTGCCCTGGATATGTACATGACACACACACACACACACACACACACACACACACACACACACACACACACACACACACACACAACATACATGTAAATAGCATAGCTGTTGTGGTCCTTTGTGCAGACAGGTGGCTACAGCCATTACACACATGCACATGGAATGTAGGTCCATGGCTGCTGAATGCTAACAGTACATAAGGTGTGATATCAATGTTGACAGAGGTGACATTTCCTCTGTACTGGTCACCCATTACACCTATCATATCATACAACAGTCCATGTGTCATGTATGTCATTACACATGTCCACCAATTGCAATGCCTACAAACATGCCCAAATGAAAGGATTGTAGGACCTACACACATATAGATGTGGTGGTGTGCATTTAGATACCATACATGTGCAGTTGCTGATGTATGCAGGTGATGTGTATCTTAGTACATCATGCAGTTGCAATGCAGCCTCAACATTGCCAACTGTATATGGTGATATGCTGAATGTACGGAAAGATATACCTCAGGTATGGACAGATTTGTGGAAATAACTAAGTGGTGGGGCATCTTTGCAGATGGATGTTTGCTGAGGACAGCTCACAGGTGTGTCACAAGTGGTCCTACAATAGCCTGTGTAACCAGTAAGCAATGGTTTTGTTAAATGCAGGACATAACACACAACATAGACAGCGGTCAGGGTGACACTGAAGGTAAATCACTTGACACCTGTAACAGTTAAGACCTCCCGTGTGCATATATCAGCACTGTTACCAAGGGAAGCGTCAGTACACTTTGTAACCTGTGCAATACTGCTATAAGTCTGTCATACATATCATGAGCTAGGCAGGTGTTTGATTCACAGTATTGACATGTGTGGTTGCACGTTTGTCCATATATGTCACGTATGGTGGGGAATACATTTCAATTATTACTCACTCTACTGTACATTAGTGTAGACATCTGTACAGACTGCAATGTAGAAAGCAGGACATAGGCAGGGGTGTGTATCTCACACATGTGAGGTATCTGTATGTGCGTGACATAGGTGTATTCAATAGTGAATGCCACAGTGTGTGTGTGTGTGTGTGTGTGTGTGTGTGTGTGTGTGTGTGTGTGTGTGTGTGTGTGTGTGTGTGTGTATGTATGGCTGTCTGGTCCCTGGAGTGAGGATGTATGATACCATACTGAACTGATAAGTCCCCTCCCCTCAGCCAGGTGATGCAATCTACTATCCGTGTTGATGTCCCTAATCTTAGGCCATACTGACTACCCGTACATGTGTATTTTCTGTGGTGCATCATGTAGGTGCACAGTACTGTAATGATGAATTGCACATAGGCAGGGGTCCTCACCTCAATAGTAGCAACTGTGTGTGAGTGTGTGTTACTGTGTCTGTGAATCCGTGAATGTGTGGGTGTGTTACTGTGTCACTGAATACATGTGTGTCAATACCTTGAGTGTGTGGGTGCAGTTGTGTGTTGGCATCCTGTCATGGGAACATGTATTACTGCTTCCCAAAGAGGCATCACATTTCCCACTGGCCTCTACCCTTGTAATCAGCTAGACCACTCTCTTACCTCACCACTCCATGTAACTGTACCTGTGATGTCACCCAGTATGGATGTCTCGTCTGTAGCCACAGTAGCTTAATACACAGCTACCATGCTCTTGGATCAGTAGACATGATTGGAACGTGGGACATTCTCACTGTTATGTGGCAGCTACACAGTGCATGCTGGTATATTCATACATACCTGTGAGTAGTTCACATTGACATATGGGACACTAACTGCAAACACTGACATCCACCGGCTTGTGCAATTAGACCTGAAGGAGGAAAGCAGAACATCATGACCAACATGCAGTTACTGTTGTTACACAAACACATACTGTTAACAGTACAAAATGCATTGTACACCTGTAGTATATGGTATGTCTGCTGCCTGTCAACAGTACTCAACAATTATAAACTACACTTATCTTCCTAGTCTGTTCACCCTGTGCATCAGACCATATGAGCATGTCCCTGCACCAATGGTGAGAATGTCAGGGATACGGCACAGGCATCATCATATGCACAGGGTGATAATATTTGCCAGAGGCCTAGGCTGCACGATTGAATGACATCATGTGTGTGGATTAGGGCCTTTGATCTAATTGGGCATGTGTGGATGTTATGCATTTGTGTGCTGAGGTGCCCTACATATGTTTCCCGTGTGTGCGTGAATGTATGCACACAGTTCTGGCATGTGTCTGGCTTACACAGGGGTATTATTAACAGCAGTACAGGCCAGGTTTTACAGTTCACTGTGTCTGGCCACAGACATATGACCTGTGCCTGCCAGGGGTTGCACAGGCACTACCAGGCAGAGGTGCAGATTGGGTACTGTCTGATGACACTTGTCCACTGGGACCATGTCCCCATTGGGACTGTCCAGGGCCACGTGCACGTGGCCTGCTGTGTCGTGGTGGCTACTACCACTATGGGAGCAGACATGTGAGGTAGCCTGTTCATGTAGACCTGAAACAGGTGATGTAGCAGGCCTACGTCCACGTGCCCGATGCCTCAGTCCTAATAGATGTTCCAACACATACAGCTCATACTCGCGGATTGTCATGCCATGGTCAAGAACTCCAACCATGTCACCCAACTGTCTATCCAAAGCTTCTGCAATGTGTTGTTGAGCATTTACCATTGCCTGGATGTTGTTGTTTAATGAACGGAGAGCAGCCCTCTGAAGCCTTTGATCTTCTCTGTTGTGCCATTCAGCGCGTGTCTGTGCCTCTATTACAGCGTGAAACATACATCTGGGGACACCAGCTGCTGCACTCTGTCTTGCAGGGGGATGTTGGCCAAAGATCCTCCCATGAGCAGCACTGGCCATGTGCCTGTGTGGGGCATCACCAGTCAGTTGGCTGACACCATGGTGTGCAGGCACACCTTCCATAGCCCCAACACTTTCCTGTTCCAAGCTACCACCAACAACTGTCCTTCCTTTATGGCCACTGGTGATAGGGTATGTGTAGGCATGGGATCTGTGTGCGGGGATGAGGGGGATATAGGTGGAATGGCAACCAATGGCACAGATTTAGCCCCTGACAACCCTGCCTGTGCCTCAATCATATGTTCATCATTACTGCTAGAGTCTGTGGGGACACTAACATTAGATGGACCACTGGAGGGCAACACACCTACATCACCTGTAAGGGGCAGACAAGAACTGTACATTGCAATCTATACAATAGGCACAGACACACGCACACACGCACACACACACACACACACACACACACACACACACACACACACACACACACACAGACACGCAGACAGACACACAGACACACACCCTATGGCAACCAACATGCATGTGATATGACAGAAGGCATGCACCATGCATGTGATATGGCAGACGGCATGCAGCGCAGACAATAATAGTGGTAGTTATCATATATCCCTGGATTGCACACAACAGCATGCATGTGTCATAGCAGAAGGCATGCAAATTACACAATCATAGTAGTAGTTAGCATACATCCCTGTGTTACACCATGTAGACCAGCACAGGTTAACAGTACACCTGCCTAATGTGTGGCATATGACCTTGACAATCACATGTAATATGACATGTGAAATGGTGATGTGTGCAATGACATGCATACATGTTTAACACAATGGTGTCCTGTCAAATATACAGTGGGGTAATGGTGTCCCAATGCCCTACAGATATACTGCACATTTAGCTGATGTGCATGGCCATTACAGAGAATCATGAGGCGTCTCTATTGTTATACAGTGTGAGTTACAGACACAGTTCATAGCCATGACTGTGTTCAGATACAATGCGTATATACTGTGGAATATGACCCATGTCACTGAGGTGTATACACACTAAACCATGATGTGGAATGTGTGACACAGGTCACTGAAGGGTATACGGATGACACCTCTGCACATCTGCAACCATATTGCTGCTGCCTGACAACTATGGCCAGACATGGTGAACTCGTCGGTACACTATGTCCCACATGACATCTGTGTACCACACGCACACACACACACACACACACACACACACACACACACACACACACACACACACACACACACACACACACATGAGGAGCAAATATGACATTGATGTCTGACACCAGCAAGGGGAATGTACTGCATCTGTGGGTTGATGTGGATACTGTACAGGTGACTGGTGTCATGTCATGACACACTCAAGATGTTCAACACATCTTATGTGGTGGATTGATGTCACGCCTACACAAGATGTGCACAGGCCTGTAGGATGTCTAGTGTTCCTCATCTGCAATATAACCATTACACAAAGGCCATAGTTGGACCATGTGTAGCCATTGTATGACAGGGTGTACACACAAGCTCTTCACATCTACTGTGTGTGTTGCTTCATGTCTCTGGCCATCCTCCATAGCCATGTGTGTACATGTGTTGGCCAAAACTATTGTGACAGGCGTCTATTTCACATGTCTGTGTTGTCCCATATGACATACACCCATAGATGTCATATGCTCCACTGACGACAGGGTTATGCAGACAAAGGGTGGTATGTTTGGTATGTGGGATATGTTTTTCAGGATAGTTAGGCAGTGTTGCAGCCAGGCCACTCGATGTCATGGACATGTCAAGATATCGCATCACATTGTGTGACATTCATAGCAGAGCTATGATCCACACCAGTGAATCCTATGGGCTGGCCATACTCCAGCTCACTGTGTAGTACTGTTTGAATTCCCCACATGTGTAGTTCTGATCTGTAGTACATGTCCCTACAGTGAACAGCACCCTCCACCATTGTATGCACAGCTGTCCACACATCTGGCAATGACAGTTTGTGAGCATTCATGCCGGTGATTCACATAGTTAGCAAGTGTTGCACATGGGTAGCCATTGTGATGCATTGCAGGTCCGACCTGTATATTGTGACAGGACTATACATTATGTGTACATGTGGCAAATGGCCACATGGCAGATAGATCTGTGCATTACGCTGCCTGATAAATAATAACAGTCTCACCTGCAACAGGCTGCTGTCAGAACAGAATGCCAGAGGTACATAAATAGGAGTATTACAGCAGTATGAGCATTATCCACACCTGTATGATAACTACATGGTGCAATGTGCATGATAACACATACACCAGTACATTAGACTATACTATGGTGTATGCACATGTGTGCATACACAGAGTAGCATACTATAGTATGCAGCATGTGTGTATACATGCCTTGTATATGATGTTACATTACATATTGTACAGTAACACATGCATCTATATGGAATATAGTTGTTATAGGTGCAGTAGTGACTTACCAAGCAACTCCAGGCTTGGTGGTTGAGAGACACCCATCTCCACAATATCAGCTAAGGCTTGTGGATGTTGTTTTGCAGGTATCCCCAGGTTGACCAGTAGCTCCTCGGTACGTGTGAGTGGGGGCTGGGTTTGGTGGTCCACCATCTGTTGTACCTTGTTCCCTTGTGAATGCATTTGCACACTGTTTCACCCATCTAATGAGGTCTGTACAGTGTCTGCGCTCCTGCTGGTATCTGTGGTTGTGGCCACCCAGATCATTAACCCTCCTGCACAGTTCCATCCACAAGGCATCCCGGTGCAGTGCATCCTGTGGCACATGGCTGAACAGGATATCATGATAGTCATGTAGGTATGGGATGAGGGCCTCATCCTCCAAGTGGGTATAAGGGGAAAGCCTTGCACATGGCATACCTGGAAGACATAATGATGGAGACAGGTCACAGTAACTCACAAAGACATACAGAGCTACAGCTGAACATACATGTGTATCTCATTTATTACGATTAGAGTTCTTTGCAAATCTACATGACATTGACACCACTGACATGTTTGTGTCACACACATGTGACACTCAATGGTGAGTGGATATTATCGCCATATATGTGTGTGTGTGTCACCTGATTACATTGCTCATACTCAATGTGGATGCTGTCTTGATGTGGGCATGTCTGTTTGCCTGTACTGGTGTTCCTACCTATTAGCACATGGCTAGATGTGTCCACATTATTGCAGTCGACCTTAATGCTGTGTAAATGTCAAATATAAAGACTTACACTGCCTTAACAGACATAACCTGTGACCCTGCAGACTTGCTCATGGAAGGTTTTACATGTATGTGTTCTGCCATATACATTTACACCGCATTGCACAGCAATACAATATCCTGCCATGTATCACCTGTGTTGCACATGTGATACACATGGGATACTGGCTAGCCAGATGGTATTTGCAGGGATGGATATCAACTATAGCATGTACAGTCAAAGTCAACTAGTAGGCTATATGCCCTGGGCCATGTATGAATCTAGGATGAAAGGTTACCTAGCTGTAGCCGACAGGCGGGTCTCTGGGGCCAGGTGGAGCAGTGCCACATAACTGATCCACAGGGTTAATGATACATTTACCATGCGGTCATCACACCATGTCTGAGAGGGGGGCGATGTGCAGCTTTGCTGGACAGGAATGCATAGTATGGCAGGACTATGTAAAGTTCATGGGACAAGGATCTGTCCAGCATGTGGTGATCCTAGTACTAGGAAGGTGGATGTCCATGAAGTATGTGTTTGAGATCAGGATGTGTATGTGTAGCATGTCCAACATCACTGGGTTAGGCATGGATTTATTCAGGGTATGATGGGGAATGGGAAGGCTGTTGCAGGCCATATGAACATGGCCAATACCCCTTAAAGGAAATATGTGATCTGATATGGGTCACTTGAGTGTTGTGTATGGCTGGACAATGATCTCTATATTCATGGATGGCACCCTGTCATGATTAGGATTGCCACATATGACTACCTGACAGGTGTGGTGACATAACTATCACAGGAAAGACAACTGCCCAGTTGCATCCCTTACACACAGTGTCCATTATGTTGGCTGCTGCCTAGGTGGTAGTTCATGGGTACAGGGTTATTAACATAGGGGTGACAATGTAATATGTAGCTGTCAGATTGTGGCCATATGTCACACACACCTCACACACAAAGCCCCTTCTGTATGTTGTCCACAGCACTCTGAGTCGGCTATTACTCCTAGGTCATAGTCATTCGCATACTTCAATAGGCAGACGCCTTCTGTTAGTCTGTGTGGTATGGGCTACAATGAGGGGGAGTACAACTAATTAATCCTGTCTTACTGTAGCTGACACTGGTGTGATGTGCATATATTATTCAGACACCTTCTGTAGTGTTGGTTCTGCCAGCAGTCCCATTGCAAAACACTCCTGTGACATAGGAATGTACATCTAGTATACTGAGTGTAGGTGGAACACAGTATGGGTGATGATGTCCTATGACCTGGCAAGGTTATAATATGCAGTGTGAAATCAACCTTACTGTCATCTACATCTGTACTGCTGACATCAAATAATTTGATCAAGGTTCATGGCCATTCAGACCAGACTCAGCAGGGTAGTAGTGCAGTACTTCCCATTATCAGTGGTGTCTCCCCCTTTGTGGATTGTGATACCTGTTGGTGTGCACCATTCAGTGTGTACACAGCCTGACATGAAGCTATGTTTTACATGATGTGCATGTGGAGAGCAACTTCTTTTGTCATATGTGTATAATACACCCTGGGATGCGGACAGGTCCCATGCAGCCTGAGTGCAGCTTGTACCTGCATAGTTGTGGGTTCAGGGGCTCTGTGGTGTACATGGGTATATGATTGTGTACCTGTTGGGGGGGCAGTGTGTTTATGTCATCCAAGACCCTATCTGGATTGCTTATTCATGCTCAGCACTTGTTTAGAACTTGTAAGCACTATGTAAGCTACTAATTACGATAGCTCTCAATCTTCCTCATTACCTAGAGGTAAACAGGTTTTGTACATATTTTTCTCACTTGCTTAGAGAAAAATAGCTCTTATACTCACTTTCTTCACTTATCTAGGGGAAATTAGTTTTATATTCAGGCATGTCCAAGGGTCAGCTGCCAGTGTTCTCTCCTGTCTATCTGATGAATCTGGACATCTTGAGGCAATGTGGACATTGCCTCATGTAGATAGACAACCCTCTCTGCCTACCACCCAACACTACAACCTGTGAGAGATGCACTTATCTAGCCAAACTGGAGGTAAAGCTCTCTCCAACCAAGACTGACCCTGACACTCATGTGGAGAAGGTAAACACTCGCACCACACCACACTCTTCACATAGTCTCGATGAATCTACCCCACCATTAACTGGGAAAACTACTTGTGTACCAACTCATTAGCTCAACGCTTTCTGGAATTCATAAACAACAATGCCCTAGATCAACTTATCCACACACCCACCAGGGGCAACAATATCCTAGAGCTAGGCATTACCAACATGAGTGACCGGTGTTCCACACCTGAAGTCAACTCCTCATTGGTCCGATCCAACCTTAAGCTGAACACCCTTGATATCCACATCCCGCCCCCACCTCCCATTAAGGGAACCACAGTATAATATGTCTACAAAGCCAACTTCATGCTTCTTAACATAGACGTGGTGAACTTCGTGACACCCAAGCAGATGGACAATACTGTTACAACTGCTGAATCCTACACAAATGCACTCTATAAGCACTTACACGAGTGCATGGATTGTGCTATCCCAAACAGAACCAAGACGCTATACTCCTAGTTAAGGAAGCCAATCTGGTAGTCCTCTGCCATAAACAAACTGTACAACAGAAGGAAGACACTGTTGCAAAAGAGAGTAAAATCCCATGCATGGAGGAGCTCCCTGGTCAGCCTCAATAAGGTGATATCCCTTATAAGATCCTTCAAAGATAGCTATGGAAACAAAACTGCCACTAATTCCAATGACAACCACAAAGCATTCTATAGCTATGTCAAATATCTCGATGTCAACACCCAGATCTGCTCTGAGTTACAGCACAAAAGCACAAACATTACAGAACCAACTGATATTGCCATCATCCTGGCAGATAGGTTCAGTGCTACCTTTCCCTCCTCTCACCCCCTAAAAGGCCCATATCTATACAGGAAGAGTGCAGAGTCCCTGTAATCACAACTATGTAGGTAAAAGCTGCACACTCTAAAGCCAGTATCATAGCATCCATGGGACCGGAACATCCCAGGCTGCGTTTTACATGAACTTCAGAATGTACTGGCTCCTCACCTATGCACCATGTTCAAAAATAGCCTTGTATTGGGCTTTGTACCCCCTGAATGGCACACAGCAACAGTTATCCCATTCTACAAAGGTGGCACCACAACGGACCATGGGACCTATTGCCCTATAGGCCTGACTGGCCTGGTCTGCAAGGCTATGGAGCACATCATCATGGATCTCAGTCACAGAGACATTGGGTACTCCAAACCTTTGACCCCTCCCAGTTTGGCTTTGTTAAGGGCAGACCATGCCTCAAAAACCTGGTGGACTTCTTAGAGACAGTTAGCAAGGCATTAGATGAGGGTAAAGAGGTCCACACAGCCTACCTTAATCTCTCAAAGGCTTTCAACACCATTCCCCATTCTGGTATTATCGACATACCCATCCACCTGAACATTAGCCCCTATGTCATGTGATGGTTTGCAAAGTGGCTCATGGACAGAACCCCACAGTGGGAGTTGCATACCCTAGGTCCGACTGTATACCAGTTACAAGTGGCATCCCCCAGGGCTCAGTCCTAGGACCCCTCATGTTTGGTATATAATTCTCTGACATACAGGCAAGCACGGGAGGGCTTTGGCTGAAAAGGTTTGCAGATGACTGCAAACTAGGGGCCATAATTGTTTCCCCAACTGATTCAGACACCCTCTGGAAGGGTTGCACTGAGACGGACACCTGGTGTCAATATCATGGCCTCAAACTGAATGCCAAAATGTGCATAGTCATCCCCTTTGGATATAACTTATTACCCAAGGACTACCACATATGTGCTAGTCCCCTACATACAGAAAAGGTAATAAGGGATCTGGGAACCCCAGTAGATAGCAATCTCTTCTTCGATACCCATAATGACAAGGTGGTTAGAATATCCTTCTACGTGGCCCCCCTAATCTCTAATGAGCTCGCATCTAGAACAAAGGAGACCATTGTGCCTCTCTACTCATGACTTATTAGATCCATTAAAGGATACAACACCCCATTTTGGATGTACCATACAAGACAACTGCAACAGCTTGGAAGACCACAACAGTACCACACCAAGAGGATTACTGACCTCAAACTGATGACCTATGCAGCCCAACCTAAGACACTCCAGCTGTACTCGGTTGCATACTGCATACTCACAGGTGATCTCTGATTGACATATAAGGCCCATGTCCAACCCAGTATTGCTGGATATGCTCCACCTAAACAGAAGCCCCTGAGAGCCACATGCTCTAGGGATACACACCTAACCACAACGATGACTAGGACATGCTGGATGGATAGATTCCTGACCCGGAGACTCCCCATGCTTTGGAACATGATTCCAATGTACATCAGGCAGGCCCCTCACTAGCATTCTTCAAGAGAAACCTTGACAGGTGGATGGGAGACAGACATGTACCCCGGGGATCACTGCAGTGGCTCTGCTGGACAGAGGCACAGGGAACTAATGTCTCTGCCATTCAGAGGCACAGGGAACTAACCTAAGGGGGTGGTGAAAGCCAACACACTCTAGCTAGGCTTATAAATACCCCTGGGCAGACAGCCTAGTACCTACCTTTGCACTTATTACATGTCTTATGTGCATGGATAGTTAACTAGCTCTTCCATTTTACTTTGCTATCATGCTGATAAATAGTTGGGTGACTACAAATCATATGTATCCTGTTATTGTGTATTGTAAATGCTAATAGACATAACTAATGTTTGCCTGACATAACAGTAATGCTATGTAACTTGCAATACATATCTACCTGCAATACTGTACATTACACAGTTATTGGCACAATATCCCACAATGCAAATCATAATTGCACAGTGGGCCAACCTTCGACATGTTATTGTCAGTAATACTCCCATACATATGCCTACTGTTACAATATATCAACATATATTATCCCCTGTTATAGCACATACTTGTTGGACCAGCCCTGCCACTGACAGTGGCTGGTGAAGAATATTTGAGTTCAAAGCCCTTATATAGCATCCCTTGTGGTGTATGTGGTGTTTGCCTTGTGACCTACAGCAGTACACACATAAATACTACAAGTGTAACTATGCTCAACAATACATCACTACAAGATAACTGTCTCCACTATATGGATTGCGTGAACTTTAAATATTACAGAACAGGTACTACATACACAGACGTACTGAGTATTCTACATACCTTATTAGTAACCCGAGGTGTCGTTGACTGTTAATTCAATCCTTTTCAGTTTGTGTTTCAATCTTCTTTGTAACGTTCTGCTGGTATATACAGATGGTTTGAATGTGTGATAAGCCATCCTTTTCTAGTTAAATATTGGTAACATGTGCTATCCTGACCACCAATTGATGTTCCAAAGTAGTTAATTACATGCACATCAGCTGTACAGCTACTCGATTAGCCAATACCATGGCAACAGTGGTATATAACTGAGTACTCCACTTGGGCGTTGTCCGTTTGCCTTTCTTTCAAGGAAGATGGCCTGGATGTGCTATTTGTGATGTATTTCAACAGCTATATGGAGATAGGCAGGGATATATTAGCTTCATGACTCCTGTGGATTGTGTGTAATGGCTAGAACATGTTGTTCTACATGTGAGTACAGCTGCTGTATTTCAGAACATTGCTACTTATGCAGGGTTTGTTTGTACCTGATACTTCCGCAGATGTTTCAGTCTGGCAAGGATGTTTGGGCAGCTCAAGGCTGTATGGCTATGCATGAACTGTTAGGTGGTTTACAGTGTGCTCACCAGACATCCTTGGTTTGGTGTACATGTGTATCATACCCTGCTGTTAATCAGTAATTGGTAATACTTCCCGGTGTACACACAACCCTCTGAAACAGGATTAGTGCAAACAAACCCTGCAACATCAGCAGATGTTCCATTGTATAACAGCAACTATTTCGCATAGGGACATGTTAGTATGTCTCTGACAAGGTATGTTAAGGCTTCTGCAGATGTTGTACAGTGAATGAATAATTTGTGATGTTATTACAATTTGTATTTTAATTTGTTTGGGTGTGGGGGTGATGTTGGTGGGTGTACGTAGCAGATGCAGGTGTGTAGGAACTGCTTTTATACATAATCGATATGTGCGTGAGGGTTCCTTCCTTATTTGAACACCTATCCTTTAGTGGACTAAGACTATGGTAATTGCAGGCTGATTCATTAAGGCACTGTTAATTGGTTCCTGTATAGCATGCAGGTGATGTTAGTCCTTGAATCCTTTTGGCAATACATCGGAATGTAATAAAGTGTTGCTACATGAAAGCTGTGTATTTCTGTCATAGGTATTTGCAGTCATTGGAGTTGTGTTGGTGACTGACCCTCTTTGGCTAGGGTTGCCACCTTTTCAAATGGCCATAGTGGGACATTTTCGGGACACACATCAGATTTTGCAGGCCGACACAAACCCACAGTCAGTACAAGGGATAGAACTTTCCTTTTTTGCCTAAATATAAGATTATTCTTTTAGCAGTTTAGTTGCTTATCCTGTTTCTTGTAACACGTAGGTAGTTTAGATACAGAAAGAACTATTGTATGCAACTATTACATTACATATGGGACATAATTATGTCCTACAATCTCAGGACATTTGCCACGTTTAATATTTTTGGTCAGGGCACAACCGCCCAAAGAGGGACTGTCACCTCGCAAAGTGGGACAGGTGGTAACCCTATCATTGGCTCATGTCCATAGTACATATTTGTAATAGTGTATAGGCATATACTCTCCATATCCTTTGTTCATGAAGTTTTGGTCGTGGCGGAATGTGTGATTGCTACGGTCCATGTTATACTCATATATGAACACTTCAACCGCTGTATACAGGATACCTACGGAATCCCGAAACCACACAATTCCGACGCCCACAGTACCGGGCCCAGACTCCCATACCCCACATTACTGACAGCGACAGTAACTCGCGAAAGTAACACAAACATGGAACACACACACGCACACACAGACACACTGCTACCCACCACATCCAAACAAACCATCCTACACTAAGTATGAGCAGGTGGACAAGCCCCCTACACCCCCAATGTGGGTGTCTGCACCCCCACAACCCCCTACATTAATATTCTACCTCCTAGTTCACACAAACAGATGCACAAAGCAAACCCACACCCACGCATTACAGTCCCCCAGAAACACACACCACATTCAGAACACACACTTACACACACACAGAAATACACTTACACACAGTAACCTGCCTGAACCACAACACCAGAAGCACTGACTAAATGTCCCTTAGCATCGGGATTTTAAACCTCACGCTTCTAGTGTTTCGGTACTGAGGTCTTTCGGACTTTAAGCCTTTTGATTACGCGCGTCGGTATGTCAAGCTGTTGGTATGTGATAGGTATCCCATTTATATGTATCTCCATGGTTATGTGGATGTTGTTAACCTATCTATATATCTACATACTTATGTATATCTCCTTATATTGACATATATCCCTGTCTCTCTCTCTCTCTCTCTCTATATATATATATATATATGTAGCATAACCTTTCATTGGGTACATGCCGGTTTGTCTATTTCCACACATTCCTACCTTTTGTGTTTTAACCTGTCAGTATACACAACTGTAATTCGTACATCTCAGGTAGCTTAGTGGTAGGTTATTGTGAAGATTGTGTACATGGTTGCATGTTCTAATCCTGGCAGTGGTAATTTTACCTCTCTGAGCAGGCACTGGTAGTGCAAGGGTGTTTAACGCACATTTCAGTGGTTGTTTGTTCCAAATGTTTATTATTCTGTGGAATATTACCTACATATGCAAGCTGTGGTTAAGGTATACTATGTAGCATGTAAATCATCTGAGAAGATTCCTGTCACGGGTGCTCCCCATTATTTGGAACTACATCCCTGATTACATTATACAAAACACCTCACTAACATTCCAGGGAATCCTTGCAGAGCGGGTGGGGAACAGTGGATACACCCCAGGGATCCCGCAATTGGCTCTGCTCCACAAAGGGAAAGTTAGTTAATCAATGGGGTGGCGACAGCAGACACTTTTTGGCTATGCTTATGAGTGGCCTCGGGCAGTTAGGCATGTACCTACCTATGTATCTATGAACCTATACATTCAGTATGGACACATCCTGATAGCTTAATTACTGTTCAGGTGTTGACTTACCTTGTGCCAATGGCAGTTGTGTGTACAAAAGTTGAGGGCTACCTATGTAGGATGCACACAGTAGACCACCTATACATGACAATTTACAGGTGGTCGTGTGTGTGTACCATCCATGTTTGCTGAGTGTGCAGGTGGAGAAGGGTATCAGTCTATAATTGCCTACACTGTCAGTGTGTGTGCTATACGTGCCCTCTTTGCCAAGGCATGGGCATACTGGGCATGCCTCCGTCTGCCTACTGGGGCTGGCATAGGGTGTTCATGGTTTGAGTCTCTCTGTGCCTGTGGGGCCCTTGGCAATGGTGGTGGGCTGTGAGGGCCTTCACCATTCTGTCCTTGCTGCAGCTGTTTCCACAGGATCATATTGTGTAGCATGGCACATACTATTAAGATGTGGGCACACGTGCGTGGAGAGTACCACAAGGCTCCAACAGATATGTCAAAGCAAAGGAACCATGATTTCAGCATCCCAAACATATGCTCTATGATGATTCTGGTTTCTGCGTGTGCCTTATTATGGCGTTCTTACATGGCTGTGTGTGCATTTCTCATGGGAGTCATCATCCACGGTTCCAGCACATAGCCAGCATCCCCCTACAGGTGGCCATATGGGATGTCCCCCCTGGCAAATACCTGATACAGCTGTGAGGCAAGCCGGATGTGGGAGTCGTGATAGCTTCCAGGGCTGCCAGCACACACATCCATGATAATGTCCTGGGCATGGCACACGACCAGGCAGTTGATGGAGGTGTATCCCTTGCGGTTTATATAGCATCTACCCTGCTCACTGGGTGGTGTCTTGATGTGTATGTGCATGCAGTCTATTGCACCCAGTACCTCCGGGTACTCTTCCACACAGTGGAAGAGACGCATATTGCTGGCCAACTCCTCCTGCATTCGGGGGAAGTATATGTGCTCATTGGTATGTGGTAACATGGCATCCAGGAACTGGTGGAGTACCCCGGATGCTGATGCCTGTGAGATCCCCATGATGTCCCCAGTTGGCCTTTGAAAGGTATCTGTGGCTAGTATTCTCAAGCTTGCACATGCCTTCGTGTCCACTGGGATGGGTTCCCCTCTGTTATTTCTGGCTCTGACGCATGGCCGGCACAGCTCAACAAGTTGCTGTATGGTGTCCCTGTCCACCCTGTATGCTCTACTATCTCCAGATCATATAGCCCCTGGTAGGTTACCCTGGGTCTGAACACTCCTCTCCTCCTCCGGTGCATGAGATGGTTTTCAGCATCATCCTCCACACCACCGTCAGTCTCCAACACATGCTGGTGAATCAAAGCTTTGGCAGCCCCTAACATGTACATATTAAAAGTTCCCTGTCTGTATACACCAATGGTGCATAGTGTCTGGGAATACACAAGTGTGTGTGTGGGGCTTTCACACCTTATACTATTGTGCAATGGATGATGCTACTGTAGTTGGGTGTGTATGTGCAATTCCAGTTGGAGGGTATCTCAATTATGGGTTTTACAGCAGGTACTGCTATTGTAGGGCCTTTGGTCTTGACTTACGCTTGCTTGCCATTATTCATCTATTGCCCTTTACTTCACTTTTCAACGCAATTCCCCTCCCATTGTCAGGCATTCATCCAGCTGCCTGCTTTCTTGTTTCGTACTTTCACAACCCAAGATTGTGTTGCGAAATGTGTTATGTAGCTGATCTACTGCAAGTTTGCTTTGGTCTGCTGTGACAGCTCTCTTTTCTTTGCAGTACGGCACCTCCCCTTTCCTGTTTTGCAGGTAGCTGCTAGCAGCCTTGTTAGCTGTTGTCAATGACCCACTGTGAGTTCCTAGGTGTTAATTACTCATTTGTACTCCAATTACCATGCTGCAGCATTTCCTTATTGTCTTCCCGTATCCTTTCTGTTTCAGCTATTGTGCGCGCCGCGCACAGCTGTTTACCGGGATTCGAGCTCATTTTCATCCACGTTCACATGCACTTTTGATTACCTTGTGTGCTCTCAGCTAAGCAAAGCTATGGCTACTTCCACACCCCTATCCTGCAGCTTTGCTTATCAACAGGCAACCCGGATTAGCAATGCTCCAATGTGCTAACAGCTACGGTGGCGCACCCTTCTCTTGATGTCATGTTTATCTCCAGGCCACACCTCGGTGTTGTACCGCTACACTGTGTGGTACATCCTTACGCCGGTGGGGAGTTTGCGATTCAGTATTACTTGACTCATTTGCATGGCATTGACTACTAATTCCTAGTTACCACTCAGAACACTGTCACAGTCCCTTAGCAACCCTTGCACCATGGTTGTGGTGTAGCATACGTGCCATTGACTATTATGGGGAATTCATGAATTGTGTTACATTGCAGTTTTATGACATTTAAATATATTTTTATTGTGATCCTGTTTGTGCACCAATGCACTGTGATTTTACTTTGCGTTAATGTGGCCATGACATTAAATGTTATTTTGTATGTGTTGTGCATGTTTTTTTATGCCATTGGCTATATATTTAGCCATTGGCATATATTAACATTATAGTATGTAAGTTAGGTCTGCTTTCATGGCTCCAATTTTATGTTTGAAAAAATGTAAACCTTTTTTTGGTTTGCATTTCTTCATGCTTACACTACGCCTGCACCACTTCATGAATCGCTATATACCTTCATTTGCATGCTACACTACTGCGCATGGGGTAATTAGCATACATACGCCGGGAGCTGTGCAGCTCTGGCGTATGCTGGTAGTGTACGTGGAAACAGCTCGTACCTGAATCACTCTGAGGCCATATTTGGCATTAGATCGCCAATGCTACTCCGGCACATGGCGCAAGCTTCATGAATCCCTGGGTATATCTAGTCTGTGTCTGTGTTTTTGTTGAACTTGCTGTTTAATTAACAACAAAATTAATAATAAAAATAAAAAAATAAATAAAAATGTACACAAACAAAAAACATTATCCCAGAGTTTTTCTCATTACTTATAAATTCCCCAGTTCTTTTTATTATGTTAAAATGATTGGTTTTTTCACCCACATATTAGTTAGTCCTAAGGCCAGCTTTTGTGTACCAGATACAAGTGATCTGTAAGTGCATTTCTAAATTGACTGCAACATACTGAACTTTGTAGAATGTTTACTAGCCTCGTTTTTGATGTAAAAAGAGTCTATAGCTGTCACATAGCAATAGATCAGTTTTATTCTTCAAAGAGAAATGCATTTAAAAGAAAAAACATCTATTAATCAATTAGTCTAGGCACGGATTATTTCGATACTATTCTTTAAATAAATACAATATCAATTTAGAGTTCTGCTGGAGGGAGAAAGGATGTGCAAGGTCTTGCTGTGTTTTTCTTTCTGCTTAAATGATTTGGTTGGATAGAAGAAGTAATTGTGGTTAGTACAAGAATGTTACATATTTTCAAAGCTAGCACTCTTGAAAACATTTCATTGATTCAGATATACAAAACAGCTGACATCAGTGTCTTTCCTGATGTTTATGATAAGGAAAACAAAATGCTTGTTATTCTGTGGATCTAGGTCAAATCTATGAAGCCAGCTTGTATTAACAGACAAATAATTTTAAACAAAGCAAGAAGACTGTATATCCTTGAACAGACTCGGTTTATAGTTCATAACCTTAACTGTGTTTTCAATATTGTTATCTTAGGAAGGTTAGGTAACTTTGTTATGGGCATTCTTCCAGGCTAAACAGTGTAGAAAAGTAATAGCAGTTTGCTGCTTAGAGAATCACTCCTGTTGTTGTAAAGCCTGTTTTGTTGTAATACATATTCTTACTGGTCTAATTCAGTTCGATGTGCCATTATTTAGAGTAATATAAAATAAAATCAAAATTGCTGAATGTAAAAGAATAATGTTCTGGTAGCATCAGCATAATCAAACAAAAAAAATACTTAGCTTAAAACTACCATAAATTGAAATCAGAAAATGACAGTATGTTAGCAGAAATTGGTGCTGTATCATGGGTGGCCACGGTGGTGCAGTGGTTAGCATTGCCACCTCACAGCAAGAGGTTCTCTGGTTCGATTCTTGGCTGGGATGCCTTCTGTGTGGAGTCTGCATGTCCTCCCTGTGGTTGTGTGGGTTTCCTCCGGGTGCTTCAGTTTTCTCCCAAAGACATGCAGTAGGTGGATTGGACACTCTAAATTGGCTCAAGGTGTGAGTGTGTGCATGTGTGTGCCTTCTGTGGAAGGTTGGGTGCTGGGCTGGCAACTCGACACTGTAAAACCCCACTGCCAGTCATGAGCAGACAGATGATCTGCTGTGGCGACCCCTAACTGGGAAAAGCTGAAAGAAGAAGAAGACCATGGGCAGTTAATGCAAGCATTGATCAGAGTGAAACATTGTCTTAGTCCCTTACACCTAAACTCGATTATGCTTCTGTAAGTCCCTTATACCTAAACTTGGTTATGCCCTTACACCTATGCTCACTTATATACTACTAAACTGTTTTACACTACTGTAAGTCTCTTATACCTAAACTCAGTTTGCTTTGTAAGTCCCTTACACCTAAACTTGGTTATACTTCTGTAAGTCCCTTACACCTAAACTTGGTTATACTGCTGTAAGTTCCTTACACATAAACTCGGTTATACAGTGTTGGCCAAATTAATAGAAATCAGTGTTTTTATTGTTTTTTGGGGGGATTCAGTAGTCCTCTGTGTAAGACTAACTAAGTCTTACTCGGAAACTTCCGTCTAAGAGTATGACGTCAGCGCGTCATGCATATGCATGAGGGCGCTGACTCAACTGGAAGGCTAACACGGAGCATGTAAGACTGCAGGGGGCGTGTCGGACTGCCGAGCAGTCCAAATATCCACACCCCTGCAACTATATATATGTGAAAATGACAAGTGCAATGATCGAGTCCACTGAAATGTATACATAGCAAGCACTACACACCCCCACATGCTAAACCCCTTTGCAATTGTAAAATGTAAACTTTTAATTTTTTTTTATAATTCCCGATATAGCTGCCCGTATTTGCACATGTTTGCGTGGGTGTGCCCATTGTTTAGCTACAGTTAGCAATTTCGACATCGAAGAGCATAATAAGAAATGTTTATGCAAATTAAGCCAAAATGCAATAGCATATTGGTAGAGCCTTTGCACAAAGAGGAGGCATTCCCGGTTCTAGTCCCACCACTCCCCTTTCTATTTTATGTTTTAAATTAGTATATAAAATAATTCCTGACATATATGAATGAAATTTTTGTAAAATGCATTGAAATGGCCTATGTATTAGTGAACAATATGTATATATATAAATATAAGAAGGTGAGCAGCATTAAGGATATTGACATATAATTGCCCATAGCTAAGCAGCGTTGTACCCAGTGCAATATAGTTGCCCATAGCTAAGCAGCACTTTACCTCGCACAATATAGTTGCCCATAGCTAAGCAGCGCTTTAGGTAGCGCAATAGGTTTGCGCGGAGCTGCACACTGCACTAACCAGCGCACCATTGGGCAATGTCGGGCAACGTGGAGCAAAGTTGAGCAAAGTCACCTAAACACAGCCACACCCCCTAGCCTGTCTGGACAGTAGTAAAATAAAAAGCAATGACAAGGCTCGAACCCGGGACACTGTGCACCATAATCAAAGTACTGAACCACTAAGCCATGACAACTTAGCATAAACATGCACTGTTAACATGCATATACTTATAAATGGAAGTTTAACCATTGCTAAGCAGGTTTGCTGTTAGTCGAGAATTTTCAAAAACGGCCAATCACAAATAAGTGTGGGAAATGCGGCATATTTAAGCTCCATAGGTGGGAATACTCACCTTAACTGAGTGTAGCTCCCATCTGCAGTCAGAATGGCTGGTGCTGGAGAGGGTACTCGCTTTCAAGCACAACGCTGGGGCATCGAGGAGTCAAAATACATGGTTTGGCTCCTTGTCCACCATCATGAGTCAAGACTCCTGCAGAGCCAGTTTCAAGGGACAGAGTACAAAGCAGATGCTTGGAACCGGTTAGACCATGATCTCACCAGTGCCACAGGCATCCCTCGGACTGGTGAGCAGGTCCGTCACCACCATGCAGACCTGAAGAGACGGAAGCAGGACTTACTGAACCGATGGATACAGGAGGCCCGTGACATGCAAGATGCCCCACTACTGAGTAGGTAGCCATGGAATGAAGTAGGTAAGACATGCTATTGTAGTCTATATAATGGATAGGTATGTCTCAATATCCCTTCATTTACTTCACAGCTTCAGGTGTCTGTGCTGTGAATCAGCAAGCCTATGCAGATAGGCTGCTAAGGCTGCACCACCAGGCAGGTTAGTAATTATTCTGCATGCATTGTTATATAAAATAAGTGAGAGAGACAGAAAAAGAGTGTTCTAACCCATTAATAAAGGTAAAATAAGTCCTGAATAATATCTCTGCATGTACTGTTATATAAAATAAGTGAGCAAGCCCAAAAAAGAGTGTTGTAACCTATTAATAAAGGTATAATACATCTTGAGTAAGTCTTGTGCATGCACTGTAATATCAAATAAACGAGAGAGCCTCTAGAAAAGTGTGTAATGTAATTAATAAAGGTATAATACTTGGAGTGTGTCCATGTCACTTACTTTGAAATGTTGTTGTACTCTTGAATTATATAAATAGTACTGTTGTATTAAGCGCTGTCAACCCACAGTTGGGCAGTCCCATATAAAGTGGATGAAGGAAGTGCCAGTAGCTGTGAAGCATATATACAGTCCTCAACAGATGGTTAATGGCTGGCATGCATAGGTAAATCTAGCACATGAGTAGCTCGTTAATGTGTTCCCAGAAATGTGAGTGTGCTGCTAGAAATGTAGGGGGCTGTAGAAATATAACTGAAAATGTCACATGAACACATCCAGATATATAGATATATAAATATAAATAAAATATATAACTACGTAGCAGTAACATCTGCATTCTGGACAGTTAGTATGTCAGATATAGGTCAGGTATATAATGAACTAGCCAAACTCATTACACAGCCTAATGCACATTGCCTAGTGTAATAATACATGTAGGGGATATACACCTGCAGTCAATAGGAATGTAGTGTAAACTATAAGTACTTATAAGATGTTAATGGAGGTATCTTTTTACACCCTACTGTATGTGCATAAACAATGCAATTCCACACCTCAATGGGTATGTCTAGTCTCAAAACATTTGTTGGGACATATGTCCTATTGTTCTATAAATATCTGCATTTACTTTGATGCATGTTCCCTATTCAAACACCACAATCTTGGTGGCCTGTTGCCATCAATCATTCCTGCATGCTGTTGGAATGTCCACTGTCGTTCAATATATGCATGTGTTATTCTTGCTGTTCAACTGTTGGAACCCTGGTGTGCTGGGTTAATGGGAATATCACTGCATGCTGTTACAACTAATTTGGAATGCTGTTGTCTATGTTGTAATTAAATACACCTAAACACAGAACGTATGGAAGGCCGGTCCCATTGGACCCACCTGTCCCTCCTCAGCTGGCGGTTGCACCTGGCACCAGCAGGTCCGGTGCCCAGCCTGGGCTCCCCTCCTCTGTTGGTCCTGTGCCACCTTCAGGTGGAAGCGCTGCAGAGGATGGGGCTCATCCCCCCGTGCAAGCGTGGGTGGAGAAGGGCCACCTGTCACCCTCCAAAGGGTCCGGGCTGTGGTGCGTAGGGAGATACAGCGTTCAGTCGCTGATCCCCTACGCCAGCTCGAGGCAAGAGTGGCGCGACTCATGGGTGAGCCTGCCCCTCCTATGCAGCCCCCAGCACAGCCACCCTCCGGGCTGTGAAGGTGCAGTGGTGACTGCCCATGGGTGGGGATCTCAGTTCCACTGTTACCATCTGTGGGCTCATGGGCTTGCGATTTCCAAACATCCTTCCTCATCAATTGTGTTCACCCACCCCATGTGTCATATTCCGCCTCTGTATGCATCTTGTTTGTCTTATCTGTTTACCTCCCCAACCTACCTCCCCAAATATACCTACTTCCTCTACCTCACATTCCACTCTCACCTGAAAAAACAAAAAAAAAGGGCAATCTGTTCCCACAAAAAAAATATGCCCCATACATAGCTGCCTATTTCGCACACATGTCCGCTGGACATGTAAACTGATAATTATAATTGGCAGTACAACATACTTTGTTGTCCTCACTCCTCTCTCAGGGTGGAAGGTTTAAAATTTCACTCAATTTCACTCCAAATTTCTAACATATGCACAGCTGTTGCTGGTAAAGAAATGGGCAGCTATGGACCTTCCCTACACCCGTCCTGCACATCCTGAGCTGGTTTCCCTACTGTCTTTCTTTCTTTGTGCCCCCCTTTTCACCACTTTCCTATCTCCCCATTTGCTTTTCTTTCAAATAAATTAGCACGGGGGTTAGCGGGAGTAAGCACTTTTAAGCAGTAGTTAGCGGGTTTGAGCAAGTGTGCGCATGTGTGCGCTTAGCTAAGTATTGCTAAACTTCATGCAAACCCACGCAAACCCGCTTTCAACTGCTTAAAAGTGCCTTAGTCACTCTGCATGGCAGGGCCCTTGTTCTGCTGAGCAGCAAAATAAAACACCTCTGTCAGTCTCAAACCCCTGCCCTTGGACACACTACACTGCATGAAATACCACTAAGCCACAGTAGACATACAGCAAATTGGTGCTGTAATAAATATATCATGCATTACAATCAGTGAATGTAAAGAGAAAATAGGAATGCCATAACACAAATCTTGTTCTGTGGATCTTTACCAGCAGTTGTTGTGGAATTGCATGACATGACTGTGAAAAGAGAATCAGCCATTCTAGCAGGAAATAATGTTACAGTAGCACTTTAAAAACCCCACACACTATCAGAACAGGATAAACACTGGCATATTTGAATAGGACAGAGGCCATACTTCCCAACTGTGACTGCTTTTCAGGGATGTCCCTGATTCATAAACAAATGTTAGCTGTGTCCCTCAGAATCCCTCTGAAAAGTACTGACGTTAGGCAGAAAAGTGGGGAATTACACTTAATGAACAATGTCAATAAGTAAGAGTAGACACTGCTTGCATGTCAGAAAAGGTGTATTAATACATATGCTCTGATCTCTCACAGTCTCAATGTAAAGTCTATAATATATTACAGGTGTACCTCACTTATATGTACCTTTCCCTGAGGCTGTTCAAATATATACCTGAGTGTATCAGAGGCCTGGCAGAGGCAGAAACACACAGGCATTTCAGCTTTTTCTGCTGTTACACTCTCTGCAAATAGCTTTGGAACAAGTCCCACAAGCATACCCTTATGTAGGAGTACAACACAGAAATATCAAAGGATGTAGCCATGTACTGGTAGCAACCAACTGTGACTATGCCATTGTTCCAGTGCTGAAAAGACTGGTGTGGTGTACAGATGAAGAATAATAAGCTAACCTCTGACTACCATCTGGATATGTCCACAGGTGGGAGCTACGCAGACAGACTACTTGCCTTGATAGACTAACAGGTACACAGCAACCCTGTATGTTCAGCAAGCTAAACATCACACAATAATATATAATGCTCTCTGTACTTCTGCACCCCTACCCAAAAGAACAATATACCTGTGTATTCAGGCTCTAGCAAGGATGTAGGTAGGCATACTCAGTACTGAAATTTGTCCAGTTGTCTTGAGCAGCCTGTGCTAATGTCAACACAAATAAACCACAAACTGTTCAGAAGTGAGTTAATTAATATTTACAGTATAGTAGTTCACAAACAGTTCATGTGCCAGAAGAATACATTGCAATAATTACTTTTGTATGGCAGTTAATTGTCTAATTAGAAAAGAAAGTACATACTCCCATGTATCTTATGTAAGCATTTGGAGGGGTGAGTAAAATTCTACACTGACAAGTGTGTACTAGAAGCAGCAACATTCAGGTTTGAGTACAACATGCAAATCACCGGCTACAACCCTAGCTTCAGATATAAGAAGTATACCAACCTTCTGACTGACACAATGGTGTCCACAGCAAACAAGCACGGGCCCCACTTTGGAAAGCTGAAAGGGTACGCCTACCTAACGTAGCATTTTATGGCAGTGGGCTGCAATGACAGTGAGTACTGCAATTACCACACAGCAGGCTGCATGCAATTAGTAAATGGTGGGCACCAATTGGTGCAGAGGCCATCACATGCACATGTGCAGATACCTAGAAAAGCAGGCTGTACTTGCTGTCCACACATGCAACAATCTCATTGCAACAACAGAGAGAGAGAGAGAGCGAGAGCGAGAGAGAGACAGAGACACAGACACAGACAAAGAGACAGAAACAGACATAGAAAAAGAAAGAGCAACAGCAACAGACAGAGAAAACCTAAAAAAAAATATTTCCTTTAAAAACAGATGGAACAGAGAAATACAAAGGAAGATATGTAACACATATGTATTTGCTGGCATGTAGTAGATGTTTTTGAAGAGTACTCTACATACTGTGAATCATCCATATGTGGCAACAGTACGTATATATATGTATCTGTACATGTGCATAGGGCAAGGGACATACAGCAACTGTTTGTGAAGGGTGTATATATATATATATATATATATATATATATATATATATATATATATATATTGTTGAAGGTTGTTATGTGCATATTTCTATGTAGGTTGTAGTGTGTGGCAAAGAAAACAGCATGCAGTGCTGGTATATGACATGTGGTGGTTAAACACTGTGGGTATGCTTCATCAGTTTTGCAGTGATGCAGCCAGTGAGGCCTGCTAAAACTACATGGGCTGAGGACACCTTCAATGCAGTGTGCACAACACTGTGCAATATTATTACATAACTGTATATCTCACAACTGTCGCATAATTGATATTCCCACCATGAAAAGTGGACTGTATATGTGCCTATATGTACATCTATATGTACAGCAATGGATGTTTATATGTATGTGTGTATGTATGTGTGTATATATATATATATATATATATATATATATATATATATATATGTAGAGAGAGAGAGAGAGATGAGGCATACTTACTGTGACAGGTGCCTGGTGACCAAGGTATGGACTGAAGCTCAGTGTCGACACTGCAGTGCCATCCCTTCTTGCCAAAGCACTGTACCCATTAACTACCACATAGGTGGTAGTCTACCTAACACCAAAGGTGTGATAAGGGAACATAGGACACAGGTGGACAGTAGCCTCCCCTTTGATAATCACAGTGCCACACTAGTCATGTACTCTGTCTACATAGTACACATCATCACAAAAGGTGTGTCATCTAAGGAAATATAGGTCAGTGTTCCCCACTACTCATCACACTTAAAACCCATTATAGAGTACAATGCCCCATGTGGTATGTACCTGACATGACAACTACAGCAACTGGAAAGGCCACAGACATACCTCACAAAGAGTAATACCGGCCTCAAACAGATGCCCTATGCAGACCGACTCACAAAACCGCAGCTAGACTGTGTTGCATACCGCCTACCCAGAGGTGACCTCTGCCTAACATACAGAGCTATGTCACACCCATAGCTGTTGGACATCCTCCATGTAAACATATTACAATCCCTCCCAGATACACGCTCTAGGGCCCTAAACCTTGTCAGCTCACTAAACAGCACATGCTGGAAGGATAGATTCCTATCTCAGAGACATGCCATACTTTGGAATATACCACCTATCAATAGCAAACAAAGATCCTCATTAGCAGTTATCATAAATACTCCTGATGATTGGTTGGGAGATAGGAAATACACCCCGGGAATCACCTCTGTGGCTCTGGTTAACAGGGGCAAGTGAAATTAAATTACATGTGTGTCAAAGGCCAGGGTAGCATATGGCTAGGCTGCTGTAGGCCCTAGGGCCAATAGCGTATTACCTACCTATGACACGATGCACACACACATGTACTTAGTGCAATAATTGCTATGTGAGGTTGACTGAGTGTGATGGTGAATGTGTTGGTGAATGTGTACAAGGTCTGTAAAGGTGTGATAGCTTAGTGTGAAATTATTTCTGTCATCGTAGTTTGTGTCCTAGCTGTGATCCCAGCAAAAGATGTGTATGCTATTGCTAGGCAGAAAAAGTAGTATGGCATACGGCGTGACATAGTCCCTTGTTGTTGACTGTGGTGTCCCATTGTAGGCTAAAGCAATACATGTATGCTTAGTGAGTGGTAGTGCTGGTGAATCCAACTCCCATATGAACTGTAGTACTACCTGAAGCTGTAGGCCTAAACAGTACAGTATGGTGTATGTTCACATTGCTTGCAAACACTGTTTTGTGTGTTCCCTTTAGTCCTCACAGATTATATACCTCAGGCATAAGGTTTTGTAAGTAGTGACACACAGTACTGTATGGTACACAGGTAAAGCTCATCTGGGTTGGCATACATTTGTGTGTTCTATGTATGTCTGATGTGTGTGTAATTATGCCTGTACCATGCCCTCAATCATATGTGTGTTACAGGGTATACGTGTGTATCTAGCAACATGTATAGTCTAGTACAGCATTATGCCACCTGTATTAACAACTGTGCGCATATGTTAGGCAGGGGTTTGGCATCAACAATTAGGGTGGTATACTGGTAATACTGTAACTGTACTTTACATTCATTGCAATGGATGACATCTTTCTTTATGCATTAGCTTGATATATACCTCCTGTGGCTAGGTGGTGCATTGTGTCACATACAGTGTGCCATGTACTGGTGTATAGTTTTACATACTGGCTTCTCTTTACTGCTGTGCAAAACATGGTTTGATACATAGTGCGTGACAGGCACTGTCAGCCAGTTGTGGCCTGAGCACTAATATGTGATATTGAACATGTGCATCCTCTGACAACCAATCGGATGCTATATATATATGGCAGTTAATTGATATCTGTACTTTAGAATGTTAAGTGTGCCACATGACTTGCTCACACATCTTGTTTAATTGTCTTCCAGGGGCATGGACCACCAACGAAATCCATGTTATACAGCTGCAGAGGAAGCAGAAATACACAGCAGCCTGGTGCAGCACTACACCCTGCTGTTCTCTAATACCAACCAGGACCGGCATGAGTGGATTGCACTGTGGCAAGATCTTGTTTGTCGGGTAAATGACATAGGCATGCATAACCAGACATATGAGCAGGTACGCCATCACTGCAGTGATTTAATTAGACATGTCCAGCGGTGTGCGTCTAATATCCGTTGACAACAGCTTGCCACAGGTGGTGAGGTAGCCATTCATTCCCCCCTCACCAGAGTGGAGGAGCAGCTCATAAGCATGGTGGCTCCTGGCCAACAACAGGAACAGCAACATACATGTGTCATCATGGAGGCCGGAGCCACCCAGCATGTTGACATGGAGTGTGCAGGTAACATGACCTATCTGTAGACTACTGTTACCTGTATTGGTAGATTATGCATATGTGAGATGTGTACTGTGTGTTTAGCAGTTGTGCTGCATAGTGTTGTGCAATACTGATATTTGGAATATAATCTGTACGCCTGTGACTGTCGACTGTTGTACCACTGTAGTTTAGCAAACTCACAGTAGCAATGCCACAGTTGTGGCCACTGACAAATTGTCTCATATTCTTTTAGGTCCCTCTGGTGTGACAGCAAGGCAGCCGGTCGATGCTGGCGAGTGTGTTATAATTTTAATATTGCTAATGAAATGTGCATGTCATAGGTGAGGTGTAGGCCATGTACATGTAACACACCTACGCATAATGCATGCTGTGCATGTTTGCTGTGAGACTATGCACATCTCAGTAATGACAGTAGCTGCCTCAATCACATGCAATACACAGACCATCACACACAATTGTGGCAACACCATACTGGACATTGGATAGGCATAGTTGACACACATGTATACAACATACACAACTTTGTCATATGTAGTACACCTTAACATGCTACACATAGCATAGCCAGACACCCGCTGTAAGGTCACACTTCAGTATCCCACATGTCATCCACACAGCACACATAATATACCTGAGGGGTAGAGGCCTATCATGTGGCTGTGCGACACTCTTCAACACATAACACATTCATGTTAGGCAATGCTCCCTATTGGGCACCTTACAAACCCATGTAACAAGTGACTGTGTAATTGTGACTGTAGCCACAGTACTGCAGTATAGGTACATCATGCTAGGTGGCAGTCTGGCACACATTAGTAGCCTTGAGTAACCACATGATGCATGATGATGATGGCTCATGGTACTACACCCCATCCAGTTACTGTGACCACAGTACTACACATAGTAGTCATTGCTATGCACCTCAATGTTATGTGTGTGCAAACATATGCACCTATACACAATATGCATAGCAATCACCATTTGTACAAAGTGACACATATATGTCTTGTAATGCTATTGAGTGTATAGGTCACATGACACACATTGGGTATGTGTGATGGTTAATGCTGCAATCATGTTTTAGCATGCCATGTCATGGCTGGCACTGGCATGTCCACAATATGTCCTACACTCACCATACCCACTGTACAATGGCCATGTTGAGCAATGGTATTCCATCACGTATACATGCACCACACATCCTGTGTGTATACATAGCATGCATGTGCTAAACCTGTGTCCACAATTATCTGCTACAGACACAGACACTGTAATCAGAAATGGATATCTATATGACACACATATACACATCTAGCCATGGTATGTATACCTGTGAGTGATGGTGCACAGGACATTGCAGACCTTTCAATACTTGCACAGCAATGTTGTGTCCATGTACACATTGCGTTCCAGGGTGAGGCCAATCACTGAACAACAACACACATGCATCAAAGCCATGTATACTACTATTAACAAGGGCTGTCTATACTCACACTGCTTGGTCTTGAGCAACAAACTTTCTGCATGCTGACACGTGTGATATAACTGTTTGCCTTGTGATACTGTAACCCACCTTCAACCACTATTAAGTATGTTTTGGATTGCTGGTGGTGTGTGTGGGTATCTGCTGTAGTGAGGAGTGTATTTGTGTGCATGTGTGCATGTGTTCATGTGTGGATGTGCTCATGTGTTCATGTGTGCATGTGTGCATGTGTTCATGTGTGCATGTGTGCATGTGTGCATGTGTTCATGTGTGCATGTGTGCATGTGTTCATGTGTTCATGTGTGCATGTGTGCATGTGTGCAAACATCATGTACAGGTCGTAAAGTGTGTTTCCTGTCTCCCTCCCACAGGTGCTGTGTTAGGGTTGGTTCATTGCAGCAGGGAAACTGATGTCACTGAGCCACATAGTTATAATGAAGATAGGTGCATTGAGGCACAGGCATGTTTGCCAGGGTCTGTCGTTGAGCCACCAATCGACAGTACACAGCTGTCCACCCCATCCATGCATACAGTCATACTGCCAATACATCCATCTCCAATGCCCATAGCTGAGGGACAGCATACAGTTGGCATTGGCCAGGACAGTGTGGTATCCATGGCACATGCATCCCAACACAGCAGCCATACCCAGATATCTGGAAGGGTACCACATAGGCAGATGTCCAGGGGTTCTCGTAGGAGCACTGCTGCTCATCATGCCACTGGCAGATGTGCCACAGGTCTGACAATGTCATGCATGTTCCAGGCTGTCATGGAGGCACAGGCACGTATGGAATGGTACACCAGACAGGGACTAAGGGCACAGAGGGCACATAACACCACTGTCATTGACAGTATCCGTGACCTAGCAGGTGTCATCCATCATTACACCAAGGTCACTGATAGATGTTGGGGAGAGACATTAAATATCCTCGGCAATGTCATGTCCATGTGTCAGGACAGTGTGAGATGGTGGAGACGTCGATGTGGGCATATGCCAGAAACATCAGCAGCTGGCAGTCGCTGCGGACGTCCCTCAAGCCACAGCCGCTCCCATAGTGCCAGTAACAGCCCCAGCAATGTTGGGGGTGGGCTGTCCATAGAATGTCCTAGAAGACCATGTACACGTGTCTCTGGACAGTCCCAGCAGGGACCTTTGTCCAGTGTACATCCATCCACCTCTGGGGATAGTACCCAGTCTGGCTTAGTACCTGATAGTGTCAGTAGCACCCCTGCCAGGCACAGGTACCATATCCATGGCCAGAGATGGTGATCTATAAAGCCTCCCAGGTACAGTCTGTGGCTGTCCCACAAATACCCATATATGGCAGCCACATGGTGGAACTGTGTGCTTGCAGACACACACACATACTCCAAACACATAGGGCTAACACATATCCACACACATTACAACAACATTGGCCCATTCCAGTATTCTTGCCCCCCCACACACACACACATACATGTCAATTGGATGGCTCACTGTAGGTGTCTGGCAAACCAACAACACACCTTGTGCATATGATGAAACCTGTGCCACCTCCTGTCATTTGTAACATCGATGCAGGAACAGGCTACCATGGTGCTGATGCACAGGGTGTCTATATAGCAGTATAGCAATGTTAGCGTGTTGTCAGCTGTAGAGTGTAATGATATGCTTGAAGGTGTAGCTTTGCAGGCATGATGCATTAAAGCTATGATTGTCATTGTAGTGTTGTTTACACCAGTGTTGGTTCCACTTGTGTATTGTCCGGCCATGTGCCACTTGGCTGATGTGTGAAGTATTGGCAGCATGTGTTAGAGAGTGGACAGTATGTATGGGATGTGTGCAGCACAGATTTGCAGATGTGCAGTTGTGAACATGGTGGAGGTGCACTGTCTGCATGTACGTGCATAGTGGACACATGGCCAGGGTGACATGCTCTGTATTACACAGTAACACTCCATAGTTTCTATTGGTGGCCAGTATGCATTGTACTACAAACATTCCGGAACCTGACTACACATGTGTGTATGACATGGTTTGACACTGTGCTGTGGGTGATACTGTTACTATCTGTCATTGTTTTGCATTCTGGTGGTATACATCACTTCAACAGCCTGACCATAGCCAATCGTTAGATGATGTCTTGACCACCAACACACAGATGTAGGACACACAGCAACATTTGAATCCTTCAGGTACTATACAATGCCAGTAACCACTGGTATTCACTTGCACCCATTACTGAGACCACACCTGTTTGGCATATAGCTCTCTTAGGTACAAGCAATCACAGTAGGGATATGTCCGTCCACGTCTGGTAATGCATACTGTGGCCTATAATGCATTCTACAGATGACCCACATATCCTCTACAAGGGTATCATACAGACAGATGCCTGTTGTCAAACCCATGCTATAAAGCTATAAGCCACACTAAGCATAGTCATCCACCTTTAAGGAACATATTATCCCCACAATACCACATAGGTAGTAGCCACCAACATGATGAACAGGTACCGATGTGTACATGCAACCAAGTGTTATGTCATCTCTCCTTTGTTAATCACATTTCCAAAGGTATTTTGGAATCCCTTGGTGGATCACATAAGCAATAAGGGGTCTGCATGCATGTCCACATAGTTTGTTCTACACCTGTTATGAATAGTCATCATGGACAGACATATATTTCGGCCATAGACCCTCACTCACACATTCCAATAGGAACTGTAATGACTTTATGTGACACAGATGACCTAGACCAGGGATCACTGCAGTGGCTGGCCTTGTTACAAGCATACAGATGTGACCTAAGGTCTGGGAAGCAGCAGCACAGTCTGGCAAGGATGACAGCTGTGTTCTTGGAGAAAGCAGGGTTCCCACACATGCAATCATTGAGGTAACATGTACAGATATGTATTTGACACACAGCTAGCTCACATGTGCAATGCATACTGATATGTCATACAGTGGTACAAGCAAAACCCACAACACATTAACCAACAGTGTCACACACATACAGCACACACACTCACCAAGTGCAGGATTCAAACCCCTATCTAAGTACTTTATGATACTAGAAGAGTATGCATTAACATAACACGCTATGCATATTACTGGGAGTTCATTTTTCCACAGGTATATTTGTTGGATGGTGATGATTAGACATGCCATTAGACATCATCAGACTTGACAAAGGTTAGATTACCACTTTTGAGGTGTTTCACTACTTTCCTAAAAGGTTGTTCCTTCCGAAGGAGAACACACAGTTGTCCGGTGCAGGATTCAAACCCCTACCTAATTACTTCATGATATTAGAAAAATGCGCATTAACACAACATGCTATACAGATTACTGGGAACTTCCTTTTCCACAGGTATATTCGTAGGATGGTGTTTATCAGCAGACTTGACAAAGGTTAGATTACCACTTTTAAGGTGTTTTACTATCGCCTGAAAGGTTGTTCTTTCCCAAGGAGAACACACACAGTTGCCCAGTGCAGGATTCAAACCTTTACCTAATTACTTCATGAAACCAGAAGAGTACGCATTAGCATGATGCGCTATACAGATTACTGGGAGTTCTCTTTTCCACAGGTATATTTGTAGGATGGTGACACCATCAGACTTGACAAAGGTTAGATTACCACTTTTGAGGTGTTTCACTACTCTCCTAAAAGGCTGCTCCTGTCCAAGAAGACCACACACAAACAGTTGTCTGGTGCAGGATTCAAACTCCTACATAACTACTTCATGATACTAGAGAAGGACGCATTAACACAACGTGCTATATAGATTACTGAGAGCACTATTTTCCACAGGTATATTTGTAGGATGGTGACATCATCAGACTTGACAAAGGTTAGATTACCACTTTTGAGGTGTGTCACTACTCTCCTAAAAGGTTGTTCCTTCCCAAGGAGAACACGCAAACTTGTCAGGGACAGGATTCAAACCCATACCTAACTCCTTCATGATACTAAAGGAGTACGCATTAACACAATGCACTATACAGATTACTGGGCATTAACTTTTCCACAGGTATATTAGTAGGATGGTGACATCATCAGACTTGACAAAGGTTAGATTACCACTTTTGTGGTCTTTCACTACTCTCCTAAATGGTTGTTCCTTCCCAAGGAGAACACACACACAGTTGCCCAGTGCAGAATTCAAGCCCCTACCTAACTACTTCATGATAATGGAAGAGTACACATTAACACAACACACTATACATATTACTGGGAGTTTTTTTTTCCACAGGTATATTTGTAGGATGGTGACATCATCAGACTATACGAAGTGTGTTACATTAGGTGACATTAGATGGCCTACATTGAAGAAATGTCTAAACACTTTGGCCATGTGATCATGAAAGGTGAGTTTACTATCTACCTGTGTCCCCAGGGCCATAATGACTTTCTCCGCACATGCTGGATTACCACCTATGTGGTAATTTGTGTGCACTTTGTATTACCCAAAGGGGATGACTATGCATTCTTTGCCATTCAGCTTGAGGGCATTGTTTTGACACCAGGTATCTGTCTCTGTAAGACACTTCTGGAGGATGTCTGTGTCAGCTGTACAGTCAATTATGGACCACAGTTTCCAGTCATTTGCAAACCTGTTCAGCCTTACACCTGCCATGCTTGCCTGTACTTCTGAGCAGTATCGACTGAACAGGTGGGGTCCTAGGACCAAGACCTGTGTGATGCCATATGTGACTGGCTTAGAGTTAGACATGGCACCCGCAACTATGAACATGTGTGTTTGATCTGTGAGCCACTTGGCCACCCATCCTGTGACATAACTGTTCATGTTCAAGCTGGTACACTTGTCCATGATGACAGAGTGGGGAATGGTGTGGTAAGCCCTTAGTGAGGTCCAGGTGGGCTGTGTGGACTACTTTCACCTCCATCTATGTTCATCGTAACTGTTTTAAATAAGTTAACTAGGTTTGGGAGCCAGGCTCTGCCTTTAACAAGGCGAAGTTGTGTAGAGTCCAGTGTCTGGAGATCTCCAATGTCTCAGTGTATGGGTTCCATGACAATTTGCTCAATAGCTCTGTAGACCAGGCTGAGTACACATGTTGGGCAATGGTTTCCAGGTTCTGTTTTGGCACACCCTTTGTGGAGCTGGATGACTGTTAGTGTATGCCATTCTTTGGGTACATAGCCTGTGGTACGCTTGAGTCTGGACAGTGAATGTAGGTGAGGGTGTAGTTCCTTATGGGCCAAGTGTAAGACACAGCCTGGGACAACTTACAGTCACATTGATGCTATGTTCTTAGCTTTGGTGAGGGCTGTCTTTACCTGCATGACCATGACGTCTGGGTCTCTGCATCCTTCTGTGATGGACACAGGCCCTTTTGGGGGTGATGGAGGGAGTTTACACTGAACTTGTCCCCCTGGGTGTGGGCAATGAAAGTTGGTTTGGTGTATGTCATTACTTTTTTCAGTAGCTGACAGCATATTTTGAAGTTGACACCTACATGTCTGGTATAGCTATCGAAGGCTTTGTGGTTGTTATTCTTACATTCCTTGGCAATTGGTCTTTAGAAACTGTCCTTGGATTATTTTATGAGCAATCATTGTTTCATCATAATAATGATCAGTGATGCCTTTCCTTTAGTGAAGTTGGCTCTATCAGGTGTTAGTTTCCTCCTTCTGTTGTCTAGCTTATTTATGGGCAATGACCACCAGATTGTTTTCTTATTTTTGTAGGAGTGCATCTTGGTTTTATTTGTGATGTCTCGATCCATGCATCCCTGTAGATGCTCATAGGATGCACTTGTAAATGATTTGGCAGATTGTATACCATTATCCTATAGCAAGAGGGCTTTGTAACTTTCCACTTTGGTCTTGGGAAGTGTGCAGTTTGCTTTTGAAAATGTCTTCACAGTGGTTTCATTGACTGGGTGTGGGGGCAGGATGTGGATGTCCAGTGTGATTACTTAATGATCTGATATTGCCAGCGAGGGTTTTATCTCTGTTGTGGAACACTGGTACCTCATGTTGGTGGGGATCATGTCCAGTATGTTGTCACCTCTAGTGGCCATGCTTACCAGCTGTTCCAGGGTGTTATAGAGTTTCTTAACTCTTGGACACATTGGGCAAAGGACGTTTTATATGAGTAATTCACCCACTCAATGTTTGGGTAGTTGTAATCTCCTCATATAATGGTGTTTGATAGGACCTTTATATTTGCCATTGTTCTCCAGAATACTTAGTGAGGTTCCTGAGGCAAGGTACGTGATCTGTAGCAGGCTACAATCTGATGGGCAGCTTTGATCAATGCTAGTTGCACTTGCATGGTCTCCAAGGTCTCATGCTGTGCCAGTAACCTGGAGGTGTGGATATCCATAAGGTAAATGGCTACAACACTTCCTTTTATATTTCATCCATGGTATTGGGTCCAAAGGTCAGGGTGATTGTGAGTATTTTATGTGGATCATATCCAACAGCTGTATGTTTGACATAGCTTTGTATGTTAGGCAGTAAGCACCTCTGAGTAGGCGATATGCAAGGGAGTAAGGATGGAGCATTTTGCAATGGTCTGTGTATGGCATGTATTTCAGGCCACTAATGCTCTTTGTGAGGTATTGCTGCTGGCTTTCCAGTTGTTGTAGTTGTCTTGTGAGGTACATAGCAACAGTGACGTTGTACTCTTTTATAGTTCTAGTGAGTGGTGAGTAGAGAGGAACAATGTCCTCTTTTATTCTGCATGAGACACATTTTGTGATGAGGTGTGCCACATAAGAGGGTTTCCTGACTACTGTGGGAATGTGCTTATCACAGTTGTATCCACTGTCCACCTGTGACCTAGGGTCTCTTGTCACACTTACAGTGTGAGGTATACAATTACCTATGTTAAGTTCTTGGCTACAGAGATTTTAACAAAGTTGATGATAATTCACCTTTTGGCATTGAGCTACAGCCCATGGCTTGGACAACAGCCATCTGTCTCAGTGAGGCCCTTTTGTAGGATGTCCACATCTTTAGTGTTTACAATGATGGCTGCTAGTTTGCAGTCCTCTGGAAACTTCAGTAGCCACAGAACTTCCATGTTAATGTTTACTTCAGGGAAGTAGATACTATACAGCCTGAGAAGTTATCTAGTCCCATGGCTGCTGTGATACTGGCTCCAGAGAGTGTTTTTTACCTGTGCAGCTGTAACGACAGCAGCAACTTTGCAGTCTTCCATTATAGACATGTGCTCTTTCATGGGTGAGAGGGGGTAAGGTTAACACTGATCCTATCTGCCAGGATGTTGCCAATATCAGTTGGCTCTGTACATTTAGTGCCATTGAGCTGTAACTCAGAAGAGATCTGAGTGTAAGCATGACATGGACCTGTCTGTTGGGCAGAGATCTCCTGCGTAGACAGTATGCAACAGAGTACAGCTTGAGTTACATTCATTCTTGTTTCATGGGGCAACTATTTGAGACCAGTAATCCTCTTGTTAAGGTTCTTCATTGGTCTTTCTAGCTGCTGAACGTGCCTAGTCAGATTCATTGCAAGTGTGTTGTGGTACTCTCTGACAGGTCTGATGACTGCTGAGTAGTGGCAACCTCCTTTGACCTACATGCACAGACCTTGGCAGTTTATGTTTACAGATAGCAGGATTTTCAGACCACTTTGTGAATGTGTTTCTGGAAGTAGAGATGACTATACACATTTGTCCATAGATCCCTTATTATCACATCTGTATTTAGCCTAAGTGTGTGAGCATGCCCAGTATGACCTTTCAGTATCTTCCTGCCTGACATTTGCTTTGTTTCTTTAAATGTGTGAGCATGCCCAGTATGACCTTTCACTGTGATGCTGAATGAAATCCACTTACATTTGTTGGAGTGTGTGAGCACGCACAGTATACACATTTATGGTAAATCAAGGTGTATTAGTACAGCAGGGCTCATCTTTGTGTCATAGATCAACAGGGATCATGCTGTGCCTGCAGGGCTTCCATGAGACACTTTGCATAGACTTATCAACATATATCAACATTTCTACATACAGAGGGGACAGCTATTCTTTGTACATTTCTACCCGTGGGCACACCGGATTGTTACTGTGGGTGTACATAGGATGTGGGTTTCACCTGACACTTATACACATTTGCTGTGCCTGCATTGCTATGTACAGGACACCATTACAGTCTGTACTGTTGCCTATCGTACTAGCTTGAGGCATACTACTGTACTACAGATCTTAGCGTCCATTGCCACATATATTAGCTTGCAACTTCATAGATTACACAACCCACATCACAACGCCTGGCCTGATGTTCTCTGTCTGCATAGGCGTGTGGGTGAGGTTACCCATTTGCCTCATTAGGGGCATGATACAGCATTGCTTTGTGTTTGCATTAGTGTACAATTGTCCTGCTGTGTCTGTACCACTGTAATGCTATCATGGCTTAGTGGTTCACTGCTGTGACTATAGTGCACAGTGTCCTGGATTCAAGCCCTGTCACTGCTTTTTATTTTCATGCTGGCCAGACCAGACTGCTTAAGGAACAGTAAAGCAGATATGAGCATGTTTAACTGACTTTGCTCAACTTTGGCCGACCTTGGCCAACATTGCACGAGCAATTTTGTTTACATATACTAGATATTGGTAAAAGTTGCTTAGCACTGCTTTATATTGCTTAAAACATGGCAATCATGCCTCAGGTGGTGCTGCAGGGCTGCCTATGTCGGATGCACATATTACACTCCCTATACATGTTTGGAAACAGGTAGTGTCAAGTTAGGCATCCCTTTTATTTTATGTGCGAGTCAGTGAGAGGTATCATTTCCAGGGTTCCTACTGAGCCAGTGTATGTGCTATGCATTGCCTCTTTGCCAAGGCATACTGGGCACCCCTCCTTCTGCCTACTGGGGCAGGCTCAGGTTGTTCCTCCTCTGAGTCTCACTGTGCCTATGCAGGCCTTGGCAATGGTAGGGGGCTATTTGGCCCTGCCCCATGCTGTTCTTGCTGCAGCTGTTTTTGCAGGATCATATTGTGTAGCATGGCACATACCATAACAATTTGAGTACATGTAGTTGGTGAGTACTGCAAGGCTCCACCAGATGTGTCCAGGCACCGGAACCATGACTTGAACATCCCAAACACACGCTCGATTACATTTCGTGTTTGTGCATGTGCCTCATTATGGAGTTCTTGTTCAGGTGTGTGTGCATTTCTGATGGGTGTCATCAGCCACAGCTCCAGTGCATAGCCAGCATCCCCCACTAGGTGACCGTCAGGGATGTCCCCATTTGCAAATGTCTGGTACAGCTGCGACGGATGCCAGATATGGGAATCGTGGTAGCTTCCAGGGCAGCCAGCACACACATTCAGTATTATGCTCCAGGCATCGCACATGACCTGGCAGTTGATGGAGTGGAAGCCCTTGCGGTTGATGTAGGCCCTACCCTGCTCACCAGCTGGTGCTTTGATGTGTATGTGCGTGCAGTCAATTGCACCCACTACCTCAGGGTATTCTGCTATTTGCTGGAAGAGACGCATATTGCTGGCCAATACCTCATGGGAATTGGGGAAATATACATGATCACCGACATGGCATTCAGGAACTGGTGCAGTACCCTTGATGCAGATGCCTGTGAAACCCCCATCATATCACCAGTTGGTCTCTGGAAGGTACCTGTTGCTAGTATTCTTAGGCCAACACATACCTTAGTTTCCACTGGGATGGGTTCCCCTCTGTTGGTTCTGTGTGTGAGGTATGGCCTGCACAGCTCAACAATTTGCTGCAAGAGCTCTCTGTCCACTCTATAGCGCGCCACTATCTCCAGCTCATGTAGCCCCTGGTATGTTACCCTGGGTCTGTACACTCTTCTACGTCTCCTCACTGTGGGTTGCTCAGCAGCATTCACAATGGCACCACCCTCAGCATCTTGCACATGTTGCCTTATAACAGCAATGGCAGCCCCTAACATTTTTCTGTCTCAGTTTAAGCTTTTTAAGTTTTCACTTCTCTTTATTGACTGCAGTGTTGCAGTGTTTCTGAGTAAAACATGGGGGAATGTTGTTTGCAGAGTTTTAGGTGCTGTGCTGGGCTGGGCTACTGTACTGCCTGTGTAATTGGCTGATTCTGTTTGATTTCACCTGGCATCTCTGCTAGTTCTCCTTGGTTAACTTCCTACTACTTCTTTTCCTTCCTTTTCCCTTTCTGTTTCCACAGGGGGCAGCACCGCCCAAACAAGCACACACACACGCACACAGGCTTACACAAGCTTACTCAGGCTTAGGTGGGTGCACATTCATGTATAGTAGCTGGTGGGGGTGTGGACAAGTTGATCCATGGCATTGGAATTTATGAATTCCAGAAAACGTTGAGCGCAAGAGTTGGTGCATGAGTAGTTTTCCCAGTTAATGGTAGGGTAGTTGAAATCGACCTCTGGTTACGCCCTAATGCGTAATTAAAGCTAAGATCTGGAGTACACTGGTATGCCTCTAGCCAGCACAATAGGTAGGTCTACACACTTAAATGGAGTACCTGACATAACAGTACAGTAGTAGCAAAAGTGTACAAGTGTCAGGTGTGCCCCCCCTTCCAATGTACACATATAGCAACAGTCAGGTGCGCCCCCCCCCAGTGCTGTGTAGGAATGTGGATACATTTGGATGTCCCCCCACGCTGTGCAGAAATGTAGCAACAGTCAATGCCACATGACCAGTGGATACCCTGCAGACACAGCATGCCACCTGTCAGTGTACAACGGAGAGGTCAGCAACACAGTACAAACTACCTGGACATGTAACACATGCGATATAGTTGGCCATACTGGGCATGCTCAAACACATGAAGGTATGATGGCAATGTCACTCGACAACATGAGGAATGGTCATACTGGACATGCTCACACGTCTGCAAACACCAGTGGTCCAGACATACCTGCGGGTACATTGCTATACTGTTGGATGACTGTGCTGTATGGTATGTGTTTGATACTGTCTATTGTCTGTATATTTGCCATGGTGTATTGATAATTCACATTAGCTGTGTGTGCAGGGTGTTGCTACCAACACTTGCAAAGAACGATTATTTGTTTGCGGGCAGAACAAGCCCATTGGATACAGAAGGAGTAAGGCACATTGAAGCAGTTGGGAGGGGTTGTGCATGGGTTTGCACGGTGTTAAGCACTGCTGACCTCTGGTTACAGCTTCTTACACTTGGTTAGCCTCCACATTTCTTTACCAGTGCAATACTCGCATACTGATAGCCAAACACGCTTACACCCGCTCGCTCCCTCACTTGCACATGCACCGGACATTGGTGCTTGCATGTGTCACTCATGCTGGGTGGGCACGATCCCTTGTGATGCCTATTACATTTGAGTACATGACTACAGTATTGGGTATGGCTTACCATTAGGTGACAGCATGCGTTCGATTGTACGGACTCGGCGGCCTGTCCAGTGAGTTAATCTTATTATATGCGTGTTCCTCATACAATCTGCTCCCATCTGGCTGATACATGGGAACCGATACTCTGCAACGCAGACAAGTAAATGTGTTTTGGGACCCACATCTATCTGCCGGGTCATTCTACCGCATACCTATTGTAGGTTTGCCACCTTTTAAATTGGGCTAGGTGGGACTTTAAGATTACCACCTGTCCCACTTTACGTGGGACAGTCCCTCCATAGGCGGATGTGTCATGCGAAAATAATCAAGACATAGCAAATGTCCTGATTACAGGGCAATATTATATTCTACATTTCTTTAATAGTTGCCTGTAACAATTATTATATATATGACACTTCTACATGTTATGTGAAGTAGCATAAACAAGTGGACTGCTACTAGACTAAGCTTTTATTTGTGCAAATACGTATAGTTCTATACTATGCACGGCTGTAGATATGTTCTGACCTTGTACGTCTGACAGAGCAGGTCCCACTTTGGCCATTTTTAAAGGTGGCAGCCCTATAGGACCTATATGTAGAGATGTCAGATTTGGCAGGGCAACACATACCCACAGCCAGTAGAAAATAGACTACTTCACCGTTTTGCCTAAATAAAAGGTTATTCTTGTAGCATTATAGTTGCTAATACTGTTTCCTATAACATCTAGGTGTTTCAGATACAACATAATCGTTTTATGCAACCACTACAGACAATATATGGATTCTTTGCCCTAAATCACAGGCCATGTGCCATAATAACATTTATTTTGCAGGACACAACTGCCCAAAGGGGAGTGTCCCTCGCAAAGGGGAACAGGTGGTAACCCCAATCTATTATGCTATCATCTACCTAAGGTAGTCAGTGGAATATGCGCTTTCCATCACTAGCAGACCTCACATACGAATGGGGGAGAATGAACACTGTATCAGGGACACTGCAGAACACCGTCAGGGACACATTTAGATGATTGGTTCTATTAACCTGACACATTGACAGTCACAGAGCATATGTATTCATACACATTTGTCGAGGTACATGCTGTTTATGACTCATACATGTTGTCATTATTCATTACGTGTATTCTGCCACCTGTCCACCTAATATCACTAGTTCTACAAGGGTTTAGTTGGGACTGTGTTAGATTCTGATTCGTAATCATGGACGTCCATGATAATTGGGTACAGTTCACTGATATAGTCCATATGTGTTCCCCCAATGGTTTACAGACTATCCAGTAGATGTGCTCTTAAGGTTTGGGAGGTATGGGTGTCTGCTATACCCACATAGGAAAATTAATTACTTCCACGGGGCAGGCCTAATACATCTCTGCCAACCAGCACCTGCACACTTAGGCCCATGATTGCATACCCATGATTCCCCTACCTGACACCCCTCTACAGCACTCATCCTTACTGTGAGCGCAGCTGGGGTATGAACACACCCCTACACACTGCCCACTTTCCCCGTGTCGGGACACATATCATACATTTTGTCAACCCATACGTTATCAGACTTGCACAACCTACTGTTTTGTGTACAGCTACATCCTGGTCGCGTCAATCATCACAGGTTTGCCTACAAGGAGAATTTTTGGTGTCCCACAAGGGACCCCGTGATCCATGTTTAAAGTGTAGACCTTGCAGATCTCTCCCACTGGTAGTTTCCTGCCAGTGGTCTGGAAAGCAACGGTGTATTTACCTTTATTGCGTGTTTGTATGTCTCACCAGCCTAGCTGGGGGGTGTGGGAGATAGACGTTTGTTTATTGGACCTCCCACTAACATATGCCCAGTCTGAACATATGCTACCCGTAATTGCTGTAACATAACCTAGGTATGTACATGTGTATATTTACAGATACATAAATATATATATATATATATATATATATATATATATATATATATATATATATATATATTATATATATAGTTTGTGTGTGTGTGTGTGTATATATGTATATATGAATATATATATATCTATGTGTCCATTGACCGATACATTTCCCACTCATACGCACTTACATATGCATATTGGGTTTATATATGCTTCACCAGCATACTATTGCCTTAGTCATTATGACACCGACACTTCACTCCGGTTATCTTGTAATCGGTTTTAGCACTTTATACAGCGAACAGATGTCGCAATATGTTCCTGTATGGATTACCGATGATAATTGGGATGTGATACAGTGTCATTTGACCTGTTCCTCATCTGCACAGCCTATTATTCCAGCTACTATGTTTGTATGTCTGTGCACATTCATATAATTTATGTCAATAAATGGAGTGCATGTGTTACAGAGAATGTACTTCAACATATTGTCTGCATGTGCATATGCATATATACCTATTATGTACTAGCTGACCTACACGGGGCGGTCCATTGGAACCAGCCCAACCAACCCTGGTACACCTGGATCCATAATCACATACCCATAGTTCCTCCACCCCACCCGTGTTGAGTTTCCACGCGTAACAGCCATTATCCACTTGATATCACAGCCATGACACACCTTTACACATTGGCCTCTCCAGAGCGTTTGGGGTCCTACACACATTTTCTCCCACCTCATGTATTCACAGGGTCTCCCACCATTTATATTTGCACATACGTGCCTTTCCTGGTGTTATGGATTACGGCCATTTGCAGATTACACGTTTAGGTGGTCCCAGCATGGACTACATTCCATCTGTGTGTAATGTAGATGTAGCAGTTCAACGATGTTATGCCCACTGGTAGACCCCTGCCTGTGGTGTAAATAGCGGTGCTCTGCTCACTCTTGGCCAGCTTTATCTAACATATGCTGCAAGCACTATATAATACCTTAGTTGCTCTCGATTCCCTTCACAACCCTTGTGTATGCTTTTGTTCATTCTTCATATCTATATATATATATATATATATATATATATATATATATATATATATATATATATATATACATATATATATATATATACATACATATATATATATATATATATATATATATATTTCATGTCTGTGGATGTATATCTATACACACACACACACACACACGCACACACACACATATATAGATATGTGCGTGTGTGTGTGTGTGTGTGTGTGTGTATATATATATATATATATATATATATATATATATATATATATGTATATAAATTACATCTGTACATAAAAACATACATTTCCTATGCTGGGAGCTGCTTACACCCGCGCAGGCGCACTCGCCTATGCTTACTGTGAGTTACATATGTTTACTGCCGCTTATTTATGCTTATGTGTGCCTTATTCGTTATGACAGTACCACTTTGATTGAAGGAATCCGGTTAATGGCCCCATGCGAAACACACGTTCACCTTTACATGTTTAAATGTTGGCTTTACAGCACAGCGACATTCATTCCACAAGGAAAATGATATGTGCTATAGTCGAACTTGAACCAGGAATGCCTTTACGTTAGGCTGATGCTCTAACCACTACACTATTGGTGTTCTGCTTCATTTATATGTATACCCATGGTTTACAGTTACCCGAACACACGCCTCAACATTTCACTTACACAGCAGACATTAATTCTCCTGCTGGGAAAACCGCAGTACTACACATGCACCATTCCCTATTCCCTACTGCTCTGGACCCATGCTGCATATAGTCCTGGCACATACATGTGTTTGATTGTCAGGGTGTTCATGTGGTCATCCAGATTTAGGCTTGTCCGACTGGAGACCGGAACAGCCCTGTACCTGCTTGAAAGTCAGAATTAGCACGTGGACTGAGTTAGTCCCAATGTTACCATTCTACCTGTGTTTACAGACGCAAGGGTTTGCCCACCTCTGACCAGCTTGATATGTCGGCACTACATAATATGGGGTGGGGGGGTTCCGCTGGTGTTTCCCTTCACATTCGTTATGACTGCTTTATTGTGACCATGTTCATTTATATAGATATATATATATATATATATATATATATATATATATATATATATATATATATATATATATATATATATATATATATATATATATATCTGTCTGTACATACACATACATATACACCTACATACCTATTTACATTTCCCATACTGTTGAATGTCCGCCACGCATCCCCGCTTATGTCTGCTTGTACGTGGCTTTACCTCCCTATATCTGATGGACATTATTCTGGGCATCACATAAAATTAGCCGACCTTGCATGGCTTGGACCCAGAAACAGACACACCTTAGTCACCGGTTTGACCACTACACCATCTGTGGTACATTCCGCAAGGATGGTAGCTAGGATATATGACTTCACTACAGGTATTCAACAGTACTGGCAACAAATGTAACGGTTGGTGTACATATGTGTACGGACCTTTCAACCACTCAGGGACTAATTTCAACAGTAACAGGGACAAGGCAAGGAGAAATCAGGGACAATCATGGACACTTTTAAAATATTAGTACTATTAACTTGAAATGTTGACAGAATCAGAGCATGTGTATTAATACTTATTTTCTGAAGTAAAAGATGTCTATTACTCTTAATTATTGTCATTATTCATTCAGTGTAATTCACCACCTTTCCTCCAAAGGTCACTGGTTTTAGCGGGGATTACGAGGCTGGCCAGTTATTGTGTGAATGCTCTGACCATTGGTAGCATTGCCACCTTTTCATATGGCCAGGATGGGATATATTCTGGACACACCAGATTTTTCAGGGCATCACATACCCACAGTCAGTACAACAGATAGTACTTTTGTTTTATGCCTAAATGTAAGCTTATTTTTGTAACAGTTTAGCTGCTTCTTCTGTTTCTTTTACTTGCTTATTCTGTTTCTTGTAACATGTAGGTATTTTACATATGGAAATAACTATTTTATGTGACTATTACATAAGACGTGGGACATAATTATGTCCTACGATCGCAGGATATTTTACATTTATAATGGTTTTGGTATGGACACAACTGCCCAGAGGGGGACTGTCCCTCACAATGTGGGACAGGTGGTAACTCTGACCATTGGGCTAGACTTAGCTATTGGTGGCACACTAACACGATGTGTTTCGCTTCCACTTGGTATAACAATCGACACTACAATAGAATAAGGACACGGGGTTTTAAATGTCATTAGTTTGAGGGATGGGGACTCAATATTCAGCTACGTGCATTTGTGTTTGCTTCTTATTTTTGTGTTCGCAAAACTGTCTTGCATGCTTTGCATATGTTTCACTATCCACGGACACTGACAGGTGTGATTACTATTAGAGGCAGGCTGTACTATTCAGCATTTTAGGTTGCACGTAAACAGCCAACATGTCCACGCCTCCGTGCGGCACTTGGACACGCCCCATGCACTCGTGCACGTTTCCTATGCACGTGAATGTGGCGGCAGCATGTCTTCATTAATATGCATATGGCGCTATTGCACCATCTCTATGCCGTACAGTCGGCACAAGCCTAATGCCATTCTTGCGCCGAGCTTCATGAATCCCGGGGTATGTTTAAAACACAAAACTCAGCCATATAGTCTTTTGATAATTCCATGACTGAATCAGTTAGCACTTCCATATTACATGGACTGACAACTAACAACCAACTCAGGTTTGTTAAGCATATTAGTACAGTAGAACGCCTATTATCTGAACTAACTGGGACCTAGGGTAGTTCGGATAATCAAACTGTTCGGATAATCAAACATACATTAAATCAGATAAAAAACGTCTAATTTTTTTTTTTTTTTCTTCATGCAGGGAACACACTTTCAAAGTTGTTTGTTAGAGAGCTGTGTGTCTGAGCACATGTTCCAGGCCATCATAGTGTAGCCAAAGCCAGTATAACATTTCAGTGAGAGTGAATTGTTTATGGTCATTGGCTGACTAGGGTTACCTGGACTACGGCTTGGAGTAAGCACCTCATTGGTTCTTTCAAGCTTTTTTTTAAAGTTGTTTTAGGTTTCAACTTTATACTTAAGAAGTTAACTTGTGAGTGTTTCTGCCATTTCACACTGAGCTAATTGGAGGAAGACTCTGAGCCAACTAATCTGTGATATATAACATTAAGTATCCTGTATTTTACTTATTTTTATGAGTTATTTATAGCACTTTTATTGTCTGCATATACTTTTCCAGCTAGTTTCACTGTGTGTGAGGTATTAACTAGAATTTTTCTACAATTGTTAAGCATCTGGTTGGGTTTGTTTGTTCTGATTTTTGTTTTCCATCCTCCCTCCCTACTGGGATCCTGTCTTTATACTTGGTAGCTTTGCAGTTGCCCACCCCTACTGTAAATTTGATCTGGGACACTCCTCCCAGTCTAGTGTCATTACCTCATTCTACCTAATTCAGGTAGAACATTTGAGAAGTCCAACCCTGTTAGTTTCTGCTCCTCCTTTCCCTTTTCCATTTTACCAAAAAAAAAAAAAAATTCTAAGCCTGTTTCCCTCCTTTCCTGTAAGTTGTCTAGTCCAGATACAGATTTGCTGTTTCCAGGACTGCTTGTAAGCTTCTGATCCCCCAAGCCTTTCTGTGTTGGAGAAAGCTTTCTAGCTTAATTTTGTTTCTTAGAACTAGCCAGTTTTCTAGTTTCAGCACTCAAATCTGTTTCTTTGAGCTCAGCACTTCTTCAGAACTCATTGTAAGCACCAAATAAGCTACAAATTTCTACAGCACTTAACCTCCCTCACTTGTCTAGAGGAAAACAGTTTTTAGTACTTAATAAATAAGCCCTTATCTAGGCATGTCTAAGGGTCAGCTCCCGGTGTTTTCTCCTGTCTACCTGATGAATCTGGGCATCTTGGGGCAATGCAGCAATTGCCTAATGTACACAGACAACCTTCTCCTCCTACCACCCAATACTACAGCCTGTGAGAGATACACTTATATAGCCAAACTGGAAGCAAAGCTCTCCTCACCCAAGAGTGGACTACACAGTCAAGAGGAGAAGGTAAACACTTGCACTACACCACACTCATCACATAGTCCCTCTAAACCTACACCACCAAAACACACACATAGAAACACAAAACACACACCTACATTCACAGAGGCTCTCAATAAAAATCTACCCAAGCAACAGGGACCTCCAAAGCAGAAACGCAAGCAACCTCCACCCTCTAACACAATCCAAATGACACATAGCCCACAAACTCAGTGTGCCACTCAACCACAGCCCATAAGGCATAACAATATACTCAACACTCTAGTCATAGGTGACTCTATAGTCAGGCACACTGATGTTCCACTCACCAGGCTAAACAAGGAGAAAGTTGCTGTCAGCTGCCTGTCAGGTGCCAGGATCCACCACATAACGCACTCACTCAGGTCACTCCACAAGTACAAATATGACTCTGTCATTGTCTATGTTGGTGTGAATGACCTGAGATGTACCTCCCTGGACTACATGAAAAGAGATATGGAGGAGCTGTTCAATCTTGTAGCCCAGGCAAGCATGACCCTAGCCTTGAGTAACATCCTGCCATCACCCAGAATGATACCATAGTACAAGGACAAAATGATTGATTTCAACAATTGACTAAGCTTCTGGTGTCATTCTAAGGGGATCCAATATCTGTCTGCCTGGGATGACATGATCGACAAACCACGATACTTTGCCAGAGATGGCCTGCACCTGTCCCCTTTGGGATTGCGGATACTGGTTAAGGTTCTTGCCACCCCTATAGTGCCTTTTTTAGGCAAGGTTCAAATGACATATTTACCACTGTAACAGGTACAAGCAAGCAAAATCTGAGGGTAATGCTACATTTAATGCTAGAAGTCTTAACCTCAAAATGCAGTCACTCGAGGCACTCCTTAAAATGGAGAACATCAACATCTGTGCAGTGACGGAGACTTGGTTCAAGGCTCCAGAGAGCACCCCTGCATTACCAGGCTATAATTCATACAACAGCTTTCGGCCACCTAACCTGGACCAAAACATTAAAGGTGGAGGCGTGTCCATATTCATTAAGGGTATCCACACATCCAGGCTAGTTGCTCAGCATAATGCATCCGAGATTATCCAAGTGCAACTAACTCTGGGCAAGACCATAATCCAAATTGTAGCTTGCTTCAGATCCCCCACCATGCCCCAGGATTCCCACTCTTCATTTCTTGATAAACCGGAAAATATTAGGGTACAACCTAACACCCTAATAATGGGTGATTTCAACTACCCCACCATTAACTGGGAAAACTACCCATGTACCAACTCGTGTGCTCAACATTTTCTGGAATTCATAAATTCCAATGCCTTGGATCAACTTATCCACACCCTCACCAGGGGCAGCAATGTTCTAGACCTGGTCATTACCAACATGGGCAACTGGTGTTCCACACCACAGGTCAACTCCTCATTGGTCAGATCCGACCACAAGCTAATCACCCTATACATCCACATCCCACCCCCACCCCTCATTAGGGAAACCACCGTCAAAAATTTCTCCAAATCTAACTTCATGCTTCTTAAGACAGAAGTGGCAAACTTCACGAGACCCATGCTGACGGACAATAGAGGTATGACTGCTGAATCCTATACAAATGCACTATATAAGGACTTACACGAGTGCATGGATCATGCAATCCCTAAAAGAACCAAGATGCTATCCTCCAAAAAAAGGAAGCTAATCTGGTGGTCCCCTGCCATAAACAAACTCTACAACAGAAGAAAGAAACTGTTGCAAAAAAAGAGTAAAATCCCATGATTGGAGGAGCTCTGTGGTCAGCCTCAGTAAGAAGCTGAGATCCCTCATAAAATCCTCCAAAGCTAGTTATGAAATCAAAATCGCCACTGATTCTAAAGACAACCACAAAGCATTCTATAGCTATGTCAAGAATCTCAATGGCAAAACTCAGATCTGCTCTGAGTTAGAGCACAATGGCACTAAATATACAGAACCAACTGATATTGCCAACATCCTGGCAGATAAATTCAGTACTAACTTCACCCCTCTCTCACCCCCTAAAGGGCCCAACTCTATACCAGAAGAATGCAAAGTTCATGTAATCACGGCTGCACAGGTAAAAAACACACTCTCCAAAGTCAAGAGCACACCATCCATGGGACCTGACAACATCCCAGGCTGCGTTCTACATGAACTACAGAACGAACTGGCACCCCACCTAAGTACCATGTTCAATCATAGCCTCACCTCAGGCTATGTGCCCACTGAATGGCACACAGCAACAGTTATCCCACTCCACAAAGGGGGAGCCACCACGGATCCCGGAAACTACCGCCCCATTAGCCTGACAAGCCTGGTCTGCAAGGCTATGGAATGTATCATCATAGAACTTATAAACAATGACATTGGTAATCTCCAAACTCTGGACCCTACCCAGTTAGGGTTTGTAAAAGGCAGATCACATCTCCTAAACCTGATACACTTCTTTGAAGCGGTCACCAAAGCCGTAGATGATGGTAAGGTGGTTCACACAGCCTATCTAGATCTCGCCAAGGCTTTCGACACCATCCCCCACTCTGGAATTATAAATAAACTCACTAAACTAGGTATAAATCCTCATGTCACAAGATGGGTTGCCAACTGGCTCACTGACAGAACCCACACTGTGAAAGTAGCAGACTCTAAATCCAACTTCAGACCAGTGACAAGTGGAGTACCTGAAGGTTCAGTCCTAGGACTTCTGTTTGGTATCTACTTCTCTGAAGTACAGGCTAACACAGAAGGTCTTTGGCTAACAAAGTTCACAGATGACTGTAAACTAGGAGCCATAATCAAAACTCCTAACAATGTGGACATCCTAAAAAAGGGCCTTACTGAGATAGATGCCTGGTGTCAAAGCCATGGCCTCAAGCTCAATGCCAAAAGTGCATTGTCATCCCTTTTGGTAAAAACTCTGTACCCATGAACTACCACATAGGTGGTAGTCTACTTAACACCGAAAGTGTGATAAGAGACCTTTGGACACAGGTGGACAGTAGTCTCTACTTTGATAATCACATCACCAAAGAAGTCAGGAAATCCTTCTACATGGCACTCCTCATCACTAAAGGTTTCTAATTCATAAAAAAAGAGGTAATTGTTCCTCTCTACTCATCACTCATTAGACCCATTATGGAGTACAATGCCCCTTTTGGTATGTATCTCCAAGACATCTGCAACAACTGGAAAGGCCTCAGAAATACCTCACAAAAAGGATTACCAGCTTCAAACAGATGCCTTATGCAGATCGTCTCACAAAACTGCAGCTTTACTCTGTCGCATATCGCCTACTCAGAGGCGATCTCTGCCTAACACACAAAGCTATGTCAAACCCAGAGCTGTTGGACATGCTCCACTTAAAGAAATCACAATCCCTCCGAGCTACATGCTCTAGGGACCTAAACCTTGTCACCACAATAAACCGAATATGCTGGAGGGATAGATTCCTCTCCCAGAGACTTCCCATACTCTGGAACAAACTACCTATCTATATCAAACAAAGCTCCTCATTAGCACTCTTCAAGAAAAATCTTGATGATTGGATGGGAGATAGGAAATTCACCCTGGGGATCAGTTCTGTGGCTCTGCTCGACAGTGGCACAGGAAAATAATTTTCTTGGGTGGCGAAAGCCAGGGTACCTTTTGCTAGGCTTATATAGGCCCTAGGGCCAATAGCTTAGTACCTACCTATGAACCTATGAATTACCAACATATTAGTTTCAGACGTCCTAGCCTTCACAACCTACATCCAACTGCCTGGCCTGCTGTAATCTGTCTGTGTGGGTCTGTGGTGGTGGGGGGGGGGTCATCCATAGGGCATATTCAGAGGCCATAGTACAGCATTTGTCTGTGTTGGTCTACACCTGTCCAGCTGGTTGAGACTTGTTTGGGCTGTATGGACACACATGATGCTCAGCCCATTATCCGCAGTGGGTTATGACACCCTGTGTACTACAGGCTACTATGGTGACTCCCGTATGTGCTACAGATGTCATGGTTCCACTATGGACATCTACTGTCTGCTGCCTTAACATTCGGCCACCAAATTCTCTTGCATGCTCACATCCATACCATAGCTACAGGTACCAACACATTCTAATACAACTGCCAATTGGTAGGTTGATTAACTTTCCTTGAGGGTGTGCCAGACCTGAGGATGGTGCTGGAGGGCTGCCTATTTTGGATGCACATAGTGCACTTCCTATACATGGCTGAGCACAGGTAGTGTCATGTTTGGCATCCCTTTTACTGTCTGTGTGAGTCAGAGAGGGTGACATTCCCTGGGTCCCTACTGTGTCAGTGCATATGCTATGCGTTGCCTCTTTGCCAAGGCCAGGTCATACTGGGCACGCCTCCTTCCGCCTACTGGGTCTGGCTCAGGTTGTTCCTCCTCTGAGTCACTCTGTGCCTGTACAGGCCTTGGCATTGGTGGGGGGCTGTGTGGCCCTGCCTCATGCTGTTCCTGCTGCAGCTGTTTCCACAGGATCATATTGTGTAGCATAGCACATACCATAACAATTTGGGTGCATGTAGATGGTGTATAATGCAAAGCTCCACCAGATGTGTCCAGACACCGGAACCGTGACCAGAGCATCCCAATCACATGCTCTGTTATAAGTCTGGCCTGTGCATGTGCCTCATTATGGCATCATTGTTCAGGTGTGTGTGTATTTCTGATGGGTGTCATCAGCCATAGCTCAAGTGGGTACCCAGCATCCCCCACTAGGTGACCATAGGGGATGTCCATATTGGCAAAGCTGTGCTACAGCTGCGTCAGATGCCATATATCAGAATCATCATAGCTTCCAGGGCAGCCAGCACACTCATTCAGTATAATGCCCTGGGAATCGCATACGACCTGGCAGTTGATGTAGGGGATGCCCTGTGGTTAATGTAGACCCTACCCTGCTCACCTGGTGGTGCTTTGATGCATACGTGCATGCAGGCTATAGCACCCACTACCCCAGGGTAGTCTGCCATTTGGTGGAAGAGATGCATATTGCTGGTCAACACCTCACGTGTGTTGAGGAAATGTACGTGCTCACTGGAATGTGATGACATGGCATCCAGGAACTAGTGGAATACCCTGGATGCAGATACTTGTGAGAGCCCCATGATATCCCCAGTTGTGCTTTGGGAGGTACCTGTGGCTAGTATACCTAGGCCTACACATACCTTGGTATCCACTGGGATGGGTTCCCCTCAGCCTGTTCAATGTGTCAGGTGTGGCCTGCACAGCTCAACAGTCTGCTGTAGGAGGTCTCTGTCCACCCCATAGCGCTCCACTATCTTCAGCTAATGTAGCCCCTGGTAGGTTACCCTGGGTCCGTACAGTCTTCTCTGTCTCCTCACTGAGGGTTGTTCGGCGGCATTCACATCCTCAGCCTCCTGCATATGTTGGTCTATGTTGTCTGCCCCAGCCCTTCTCATTTGGAAGGATTATTTGTTAAAATCTCCCCGCATGTATACACCAGTGGTGTAGAGTGTGGAAAAATGTGAGGGGATGGTGCTTGCTCACTTTATCGTAGTGTTCTGGGCCGGGGTGGTCTGCTGGGCCTGTAATCTGCTGATTCTGATAAATATTTTTCACCTTGACTACTCTCCTACTGCTGTTGTCGCTCCCAAATTGCACTAGGCAGGTATAGACACACCCCTATCTTAGGCGTGCTAAGCTGGAAGCAATCCCGAGACACAGAGGTCCAATCTACGTACAATATGCCTGACACACACCCCCATGCTTTCACCTATATTTGAGTCCTGCACCTGGCTATCTATACACATACACTCATGGGACCTGCATCACACAATGATGATAAATGGGATTCACTATTTTCCACCTTGTTTGCATAGTATTGTCTTCTAATGCATAGTTATATGACCCATACTGAGCCTCCAAAATAATAACCACTGCTTACTGTCACACACACCCGCACACAACTGGTTAAAATCACCTTACTATCACCGTATTCAATGTCCCTTGTTCTTTACAGCAACAAAACAACCGGCCTCTGCACAGCTCAAAACCAGGACCCTGCACACCACAGATGATATGTGCTTTACCACTAAGCCATGGCAAATATACATACATCTGAGGTTATCACGTACAGATCATCCAGCACAGGCATTCAACAGTATAGGACATGTATTCCATCATGTAGATTTATGTGTGCTAATGTCTATGTATATATATATATATATATATATATATATATATATATATATATATATATATATATATATATATATGGGTCTACTTCATTTGCCCGACAACTCAAATGACTGACACTCATTTGCCCGACAGCTCATTTGGTCGACAAAAAGTAATCAAGGCAAAAACCTGGGATTTGCCCCCCTCCCCACTGTTGTGCGACCGTGGAGTTGTTATATATAGTTGAGGGGGTGTGGGGGGCACAGCCCCACATTAGAGGTGTGGGGAAGCCCCCCACCTAGAAAGTTTGTCGACCAAATGAGCTGTCGGGCAAATGAGTGTCAGTCATTTGAGTTGTCGGGCAAATGAAGTAGACCCATATATATATATATATATATATATATATATATATATATATATATATATATATATATATATATATATATATATATATATAAATATATATATACATACATATATATATTTACATATATATATATATATATATATGTACACACACACATACATAGATATAGAATATTTATCTCAACAGCGGACCACATGACACCAAAGCATTAGACAAGAATGAAAAGGAAACCACATGTGCCTCCTGCATTATGTACTGGTGTTAATATCAAGGCAAATGTGTTTTTGTGCGTCACATGGGTCAGACTGTATTCAGGGTAAGATTAGGGCTGCTGACATTACCTACCAGACCTATTGCCGAATGTATGTGTATGTCTTGCCAACTCAGTCTCTTGGCCGATTGTAACATTTATGGCCACTATATAGGAAAACAACAAAACATGCTCCTCAACACATCCAGTAGCAAGTCACTCACAGACACCAACACATAGGATATGACTGCCAAACACACCTACCTGTTTATTCTATAACACTACAGCAGTATGTAGTTACAGAACACGCTACCGAGATTACTGGGACACAGTACTCCCAGAGGTGTACTTCTAGGTGGGTGACATCATCAGCATTGACAAAGACAGCGATAGGGATTGTTAGGAGTGTGAGCAGTCTAAAAGCATTATTCTGTCCCCAGGCAGACAGAGACACACACACAGTTGGCATGGATGGGATTAGAACACCAACCTAACGACCTTATCACACTACAGCATTACACAGTTACAGAATGCACTACCGAGATTACCGGGGCACAGCACTCCCAGAGGTGTATTTGTAGATGGGTGACATCATCGGCCTTGCTAACGGTGGGTATAAAAAATGTATGGAGTGTTGCCAATCTAAAAGCAATTTAGAGTCCACCGGCAAATGGGGACAGACATACACACACACGCCAGTTCGGGTACGGAACATCTGCCTATTTACAGATTACTATTACAATACTACATATATACGAATCTCGCCACGCAGACTACACATGTCAAGGCTGTCATTATGACCATCTGGCAATGCGGTCATCAACAGGGATGCTGGCAGTTAAGATGTACATACCTGTGAACCTGTGTGTTTAAAGTATGAATCCATCCTGACCTGGAGTATGCCCATCTGTGGAATGGATGACTACTACCACTATACAGGGTTACAGTGGCCATGCCCATACACAGAGGCACATAACCAACACGAGGTCTCACTGGGCATGCTCACACACTTAGTAGCACAGGGCTGTTTGGAATGCACTGTGTCCATCTACACAAGGATATACTGGGCATGCTCATACACTTAGTAGCACAGGGCTGTTCGGAATGCACTATGTGTCCATCTACACAAGGATATACTGGGCATGCTCATACACTTAGTAGCACAGGGGGCATGCTCACACACTTAGTAGCACAGAGCTGGTCAGAATGCACTACTATGTGTCCATCTACACAAGGATATACTGGGCATGCTCATACTCCTAGTAGCACAGGGTTGACTGGGATGCACTCTGATGCTAAACACGGAGGGCCACAGTGGCCATGCTATTACAAGTAGACATAAATAACAAATTGTAATGGACTCTTGTGTTGGTAGTTGTCATTGGTAGTGGGAACGCTGCTCTGCATATATTTGACACCGGTCTTTAACAAATCAGCTGTCATTCTGGGATGACATGGCTGACAGTAAGCAGGCCTTTGTCACATATCACATGCATCCATGATACAAGGGAGTGTGGGTATTACTCACGTTGCATCTGCCCACACAGTGCCATTCCAAGGCAAATGTCCTAAACACAGGTTAACTCCCATACACATACAGGACAACTGCATTGTTTTCTTATGCTAACCAGTGTTAGATGTGTAGCATCCATATTCACAGTTGGCCACTGTAGATCCAGCAATGGGGAATACTGACATCTGTGCAGTGAGGAACACCTGGCTGATGTCTCTGTAGTGCACAATAGCACTACCACCATATGCCTCAGAACCTAGCACTACCACCATATACCTCAGAACCAGACATGTGGGCTATAACACAGGTACGGACTGCTCCAGGTGGTGTACCGACATACATAAAGGCCACTCACATGTACTGACCGGTCCCCCCATGAAAGGCATCACAGATGAGCCATGTGCAGGACACAGTGTCACATGCTGCATTCTAGGATGTAAACTGCAGACCCACAATGCCCTCGGACCACCACCACACAATCATACATGTTGTATGACAGACGAGTACGCCACCATGTGACCCTTGATCTGTGTACTGTACTAAGGTCTGCATCAACTGTAGACAGTACACATGTACTGACACAGTTGCATCATGTGTTATGCAATGCAATGATACCACTGTCTGTGACCAGGTCAGCTGTACACATACCAAGGGCCCTCAGTACTGTCCACCATTAGCAGATACCTGCTGCCATACACCAGTACACACATTCATGTATGGATATGACATACATGTACCTGCCCTGTGTATGTACATGCCACACACACAACATACCTATAAATAGCATAGCTGTTGTAGTCCTCTGTGCAAACAGGTGGCTACAGCCATTACACACATGCACATGGATTGTAGGTCTATGGCTGCTGAATGCTAACAGTCCATAAGGTGTGATATCAATGTTGACAGAGGTAACATCCCCTCTGTACTGGTCACCCATCATATCATACAACAGTCCACGTGTCATGTATGTTATTACACATATCCGCCAATTGCAATGCCTACAAACATGACCAAATGTAAGGATTGTAGGACCTACACACCTGTACACGTAGTGTTGTGCATTCAGATAACATACGTGTGCAGTTGCTGATGTATGCAGGTGGCATGTATCCTAGTACATCATGCAGCTGCAATGCAGCCTCAACATTGCCAGATGTATATGGTGATATGTTGAATGTACAGAAAGATGTACCACAGGTATGGAGAGATGTGTTGAAATAACTAAGTGGCGGGACATCTTTGCAGATGGATGTTTGCTGTGGACAGCTCACAGGTGTGTCACAACCGGTCCTACAATACCCTGTGTAACCAGTAAGCAATGGTTTCATTAATTGAAGGACATAACACACAACTTAGACAGCGGTCAGGGTGATAGCGAAAGTAAATCACTTGACACTTATTAATAGATATGACATCCCTAGTGCATATATCAGCACTGTTGGCACAATAAGTGTCAGTACAGTTTGTAACATGTGCAATACTGCTGTACATCTGACATGCATAACATGAGCTAGGTAGGTCTGAGATTCACAGTACTGGCATGTGTGGTTGTGTGTGTATCCATATTTGTCACATATTGTGGGGAATACATCTCAGTTGTTACTCTCCTGTACACTAGTGTACACATCTGAACAGACTGCAATGTATAAAGCAGGACATAGGCAGGGGCATGTATCTCACACATGTGAGGTATCTTTATGTGCATGACATAGGTGTATTAATTACTGAATGCCGCAGTGTGTGTATGTAGGGCTGACTGGTCCCTGGGGTGAGGATGTATGTTATCATACTGAACTGATAGGACCCCTCCCACCATCTAGGCAATGCATTCAACTATCTGTGTTGATGTCGCCGATCTTAGGCCGTACTGACTCCCTGTACATGTGTATTCTCTGTGGCGCATCATGTAGGTGCACAGTACTGTAATGATGATTTGCACATAGGCAGGCATTCTCATGCCACCAGTAGCAACTGTTTGCGAGTGTGTGTTACTGTGTCGGTGAAGCCTTGAGTGTGTGTGTGTGTGTGTGTGTGTGTGTGTGTGTGTGTGTGTTACAGTGTCAGTGAATACATGTGTGCCAATACCTGAGTGTGTGGGTGCAGTTGTGTGTTGGCATCCTGTCATAGAACTGTGTATTACTGATTCCCATTGAGGCATCACAATTCCCACTGGCCTCTACCCTTGTAATCAGCTAGACCACTCTCTTACCTCACCATTTCATGTAACTGTACCTGTGATGTCACCCTTTATGGATGTCATGTCTGTGGCCACAGTAGCTTAATACACAGCTATCATGCTCTTGGAACGGTAGACGTGTTTGTAACGTGGGCCATTCTCATTGGTATGTGGCAGCTACACGGTGCATGCTGGTATATCCATACATACCTGTGAGTAGTGCACATTGACATATGGGACACTTAACTGCAAACACTGACATCCACCAGCACATGCAGTTAGACATGAAGAAGGACAGCCGAACAACATGACCAATATGCATTTACTGTTGTTACACAAGACACATACTGTTAACAGTATTGTCCACTTGTACTACATGGTATATCTGCTGACTGACAACAGTTCTCAACATTTGTATACTACACATCATCCCAGTCCGTTCACCCTGTGCGTCAGACCATATGGGCATGTCCCTGCACCGATGGTGTGGATGTCAGGGATGGGGCACAGGCATCAACATATGCACAGGGTGTTAATGTTTGCCAGAGGCCTAGGCTGCACCATTGGATGACATCATGTGTGTGGGTTTGGGCCTTTGATCTAATTGGGTGTGTGTGGATGTTATGCATATGTGTGTTGAGGTGCCCTACATATGTAGCCAGTGTGTGCGTGTATGTCTGCACACAGTTCTTTCATGTGTCTGGCCTCCACAGGGGTATTATTGACAGCTGCAGACTGTACAGGTGAGGTATTAGAGTTCACGGTGTCCGGCCACGGACATATGACTTGTGCCTGCCAGGGGTGTCACAGGCACTACCAGACAGAGGTGCAGATTGGGTACTGTCTGATGTAATTAGTCCACTGGAACCATGTCCCTGTTGGGACCATCCCAGGCCACGTGCACATGGCCTGCTGTGTCATGGTGTGGACAGCACAGCAACAGATGCACTGCTGCTGCTACCACCACTATGGGATCGGGCATGTGAGGTAGCTCATACACGTAGACCTGACACAGGTGATGTAGCAGGCCTATGTCCACGTGCCCAATGCCTCACTCCTACCAGATGTTCCAACACAGACAGCTCACGCTCGTGGATTGTCATGCCATGGTCAAGGACTCCAACCATGTCACCCAACCATCTATCCAAAGCATCAGCAATCTGCTGTTGAGCATTTACCATTGCCTGGATGCTGTTGTTTAAAGAATGGACAGCAGCCCTCTGTAGCCTCTGATCTTCTCTGTTGCACTGTTCAGAACATGTCTGTGCCTCCATTACAGCCTGAATCATGCATCTGGTGCCACCAGCTGCTGTGCTCTGTCATGCAGGAACATGTTGGCCAGAGGTCCTCCTATGAGCAGCACTGGTCACGTGCCTGTGTGGGGCACCACCAGTAGTTTGGCTGACACCAATGTGTGCAGGCACATCTTCCATAGCCCCCACACTTTCCTATTCCAAGCTACCACATGTCAACTGTCCTTCCTCTATGGCCACTGGTGATGGGGTATGTGCAGGTATGGGATCTGTGTGCGGGGATGAGGTGGATATAGATGGAATGGCAACCAATGGCACAGTTTCAGCCCCTGAAAACTCTGCCTGTGACCCAATTATATGTTTATCATCACTGCTAGAGTCTGTGGGGACACTAACATCTGATTTACTTCAGGAGGGCAATGCACCTACATCATCTTTGAGGGCAGACAAGAACTGTACATTACAATCTATACAATAGACACACACACATGCATGTGATATGACAGAAGGCATGCAACATGCATGTGATTCGGCAGACGGCATGCAGCGCAGTCAATAATAGTGGTAGTTATCATACATACCTATGTTGCACACAGCATGCATGTGTGATAGCAGACGGCGTGCAAATTACACAATCATAGTAGTGGTTAGCATACATCCCTGTGTTACACCATGTGGACCAGCACAGGTTAAAAGTACACCTGCCTGATGTGCGGCATATGACCTTGATAATCACATGTAGTATGACATGTGATCTGCTGACGTGTGCAAATATTTAACACAATGGTGTCCTGTCGAATATACAGTGGGGCAATGGTGTACCAATTCAGTGTTGTCTGCCAACCCTACAGATATACTGCAAATTTAGCTGATGTGCATGGCCATTGCAGGGAATCATGAGGAGTCTGTAGTACTATACAGTGTGAGTTACAGACAGGGCTCATAGCCATGACTGTGTTCAGATACAATACATATATACTGTGGAATGTGACCCACGTCACTGAGGTGTATACACACTAAATCATGATGTGGAAGTTGTGACACAGGTCACTGATGGGTATATGGATGACACCCCTGCACATCTGCAATCATATTACTGCAGCTTGGCAACTATGGGCAGGCATGGTGAACACATCAGTACACCATGTCCCACATGACATCTGTGTACCACACACACACACACACACACACACACACACACACACACACACACACACACACACACACACACGGATCTAGTATGGCATTTATGTCCATCACCAGCAACGGGAATGTACTGTATCTGTGGCCTGATACTGTACAGGTAACTGCTGTCATGTTGCAACACCCTCAAGATGTTCAACACAGTCTATGTGGTGGATTGATGTTATGCCTACACAAGATGTGCACAGGCCTGTAGGATTTCTAGTGCTCCACATCTACATTATGACCATTATACAAAGGCTATGGCCGAACCATGTGTAGCCATTGTATGACAGGGTGTACACAAGCACAACACTTCTAGTGTGTGTGTTGCTCCATGTCTCTGGCCATCCTCCGTGGCCATGTGCGTACATGTGTTGTCCAAATTATAGTGATGGGCATCTATTTCACAAGTCTGTGTTGTCCCATATGACATATATGCTCCACTGACAACATTGTTATGCAGATAAAGGGTGGTATGTGGGATATGTTTTCAGGTTAGGTAGGCAGTGTAGCAGCCAGGCCAATAGATATCATGGACATGTCAAGATAGCACATCACATTGTGTGACATTCATAGCAGGGCTATGATCCACACTGGTGAATCCTGTGTGCTGGTCATACTGCAGCTCACTGTGTAGTACTGTTTGTATTCACCACATTTGTAGATTAGATCTGTTGTACGTTCCTAAAGTGAACAGCACCTCCACCATTGTATGCACAGCTGTCAACACATCTGCCAATAAAGGTTGTGAGGATTCATGTCGGTGAAATGATTCACATAGTTTGCAAGTGTGGCACATGGATAGTCATTGTGATGCATTGCAAGTCCGACCTCTATATTGTGACAGGACCATACAATATGTGTACATGTTGTGAATGGCCACATGGCAGATAGACTTGTGCATTACAGTTCCTGATAAATAATAACACTCTCACCTGCAACGAGCTGCTGTCACCGTGGAATGCCAGAGGTACCTAAATAGGAGTAACACAGCAGTATGAGCAAAATCCACCCCTGTATAAAGACTACAGGGATCAATGTGCATAACACATACACCAGTACATTAGACTATACTATGGTGTATGCACGTGTGCATACACAAATTAGCATACTATAGTATGTGGCATGTGTGTATACATGCCTTGCATATGATGTTACATTACATATTGTACAGTGACACATGCAACTATATGGAATATAGTTGTTATAGGTGCAGTACTGACTTACCAGGCAACTCCAGACTTAGTGGTTGAGAGACACACACCTCCACAATATCGGCTAACGCTTGTGGATGTGGTTCTGCAGGTGTCCCCAGGTTGGCCAGTAGCTCCTCGGTATGTGTGAGTGGGGGCTGGGTTGATTGTCCACCACCTGTTGCACCTTATTCCCTGGTAATTGCATTTGCATGCTGTTTTTCCCATCTAATGAGGTCTGTACAGTGTCTGTGCACCTGCTGATATGTGCGGTTGTGGCCACCCACATCATTAACCCTCCTGCGAAGTTCCATCCACAGGGCATGCCACTGCTGTGCATCCTCTGGCACATGGCTGAACAGGATGTCGTGATTATCAAGCAGGTATGGAATGAGGGCCTCATCCTTCAAGTGTGTAAAAGGGGGAAGCCTTGCACGCGGCATACCTGGAAGACATAATGATGGAGACAGGTCACAGTACCTCAGAGACATACAGAGCTACAGCTGAACATACATGTGTATCACATTACTTCAGTTTAAATAGTTGTATTTGAAAACCTTTATGACACTGACGTGTTTGTGTCACAAACATGTGACACTCAATGTTGAGCGGATATTATCACCATATATATGTGTGTATGTGTCACCTGATTACATTGCTCATACTCCATGTGGCTGCTGTCTTGATGTGGGCATGTCTGTTTGCCTGTACTGGTGCTCCTACATGGCTGGATGTGTCCATATTAATGCAGTCGACCTTGATGCAGTGTATATGTCACATATAAGGACTTATACTGCCTTAACAGACATGACCTGTGACCCTGCAAACATGCTCACATAAGGTTTTACATGTATGTGTTCTGCCATATACATCTACATGGCACTGTACAGTGATTCAACATCCTACCATGTATCACCTGTGTTGCACATGTGATAGAAATGGGACACTGGCTAGCCAGATGGTATTTGCAGGGATGGATATCAACTATGGCATGTACAGTCAAAGTCAACTAGTGGGCTATATGCCATGGGCCATGTATGCATCTAGGATGAAAAGGTACCTGGCAGTAGCTGACAGGCGGGTCTGTGGGGCCAGGTGAAGCAGTGCCACATTACTGATCCACAGGGTTAATGATACATATACCATGCATTTCCATGCGGTCATCACACCATGTCTGAGAGAGGAGCGATGTGCAGCTTTGACAGACAGGAATGCATAGTATGGCAGGACTATGTCAAGTGTATGGGACAAGGATCTGTCCAGCATGTGGTAGGTGGATGTCCATGAAGTATGTGCTCGAGATCAGGATGAGTATGTGTAGCATATCTGACATCACTGGGGTGGACATGGATTTATCCAGGGTATGCATCATCCTACATAGTGGAGATGGGAAACGGGAAGGCTGGTGTAGGCCATCTGCACATGGCCAATACCCCTTAAAGGAAATATGTGATCTGATATGGGTCACTTGAGTGGTCTGTATGGCTGGACAATGAACTCTATATTCATGAATGGCACCCTATTATTATTAGGGTTGCCACATATGACTCCCTGATGGGTGTGGTGATGTAGCTATCACAGGAAAGACAACTGCCCAGCTGCATCCCTCACACACAAGTGTCCATTATGATGACCGCTGCCTAGGTGGTAGTTCATGGGTACAGGGTTATTAACATAGGGGTGACAATGCGAGTCAGCTATTGCTCCTAGGTCATAGTAATTTGCATACTTCAATAGGCAGATGCCTTCTGTTTGTCTGTGAGGTATGGACTACAATGAGGGGGAACAGAATTAATTAAGCCTGACATACTGTAGCTGCCACTGGTGTGATGATCACATTTTATTCAGACACCTTCTGTAGTGTTGTTTCTGCCAGAAGTCCTGTTGCTAAACACTCCTGTGATATAGGAATGTACATCTAGTATACCAAGTGTAGGTGGTACACAGTATGGGTGATGATGTCCTATGACCTGGCAAGGTTATGATATGCCGTGTGACATAAACCATACTGTCATCTACATCTGTACTGCTGACATCACTACTAGACCAGACTCAGCAGGGTAGTAGTGCAGTACTTTCCATTATCAGTGGTGTCTCCCCCTTTGTTGGGTTGTGATACCTGTTGATGTGCACCATTCAGTGTGTACACAGTCTGACATGGAGCTATGTTTTACATGATGTGTACGTGGAGAGCATCTTGTTTTGCCATATGTGTATGATACAACCTGTGATGTGGGCAGGTCCCATGCAGACTGAGTGCAGCTTGTACCTGCATAGTTGTGGGTACAGGGGCCCTGTGGTGTTCATGGATATATGCTTGTGTACCTGTTGGGGGGAGGGAGTTGTGTTTTTATATTATCCAAGACCCTATCTGGATTGCTTATTCATGCTAAGCACTTGTTCAGGACTTGTAAACAGTACGTAAGCTAATGATTACTATAGCACTCAATCTTCCACATCACCTACAGGTAAGGGTGAACAGGTTTTGTACATACATTTCTCATTTGCATAGAGTAATGTAGCTGTTGTACTCACTTCCCTCACTTATCTAGATGAATGTAGTTCTATATTTAGGCATGCCCAAGAGTCAACTGCCAGTGTTCTCACCTGTCTATCTGATGAATCTGGACAACTTGAGGCAATGTATATATACACACACAGGCAGATAATATATTGGGCATTTTTCTTTTGTCAAATATTATGTCTATTGACCAGGAATCTCATTATTTATACACAATAATATTATCAAGGGTATTTCCCTATGTTGTCATGTTCTGCTGGGCTTGTTAAGAGCACCAACCATTCAATTTAGATTGAGTACAATTATTGGGTATGGGGACTCGGATATAACCCTTTTTTGTTTCCTATTCATTCTCAGTTGCAATAAATAACAAATAATAAGGGTTTTTTACACAGTTGCACCACTATATTGGATTTCTGACTGCATTTATCTTCTTGAGGCTAATTTCATTGTTTCAGTTTTTGTATTTGGACTGGTCCATTGTTTAGTGACTTCTAAAGTCAGCATATTTTACCCTTTGGCGCATTGACTTTAGTTCATTTATAACCTTGGCTATTAACTTTTTATTGCACAAATGGTTCCAATAGTGAGGAGTTTTCATCCAAGGAATCCATATAGGGATGCAACCTTGATTATATTCTAACAGTTTGTTTAGTAATTATTTTTGAGCTGTTATTGTCCTTTTATTATTAACATCATTATTATTTTTTATTTGGATCCTTTTTGCTGATGTAGCCATCGGCTATTATTGTCAGTCACACTATATAAATACAAACATTTTCAAGTATACTATTGGGGTTATTTTGGTTCCAATTGAACAATGGCCTTCTCCAGTTTGGTCACTGGTTTATCAGCAGGTAGGGAGGACCAGGGAGTATTTGGTCTGGGTTCTCTAACACAGAACGATACTAGTACAAGTGACCAATTGGGTCCTGAATCCATTTGTGCAACAGCCTTTGAACAATTACACAAACATCTTAGATCTCTCAGATCTAATGTTTGGCATTCCAAATTGTTTAAGGCTTATATTGCCAAGGGTATAACCCCAAGAGATTTGAAAATACGTATACAGCCCCATGTGGGGGAAGCTTACAAAGAACTCAATAACCAATGGTCAGCCATACAACAACAGGCTACCATGTCTTTTGTCAAAGCTTTATCTAAGTTTCATGATTGGGTAATTGGCAGGGAAATAAATCCAGTCACTAAGTTGATGTTAAACCATTTGAAGGAGAACCCCTTTTTATCAAACAACATCGACGTCTGTGCTGTAACTGAAACCTGGTTCAAGGCTCCTGAGAGCACCCCGGCACTATTAGGTTTTACCTCATATCATGCGTTCCGGCCCCAAAACCCAGACCACACCACAAAAGGAGGGGGTGTATCCATATTCATAAAGGATACCCACACCTCCAGGTTGGTGGCAACGCCTAAGCTTGGAAACCATCCAGGTGCAACTAACCATAGGCAAAACTGCTCTACAAATTGTAGCATGCTACAGGCCACACTCTCAAACTCAGGAACCCCACACAGCCTTCCTGAAGACACTGGAGCGTATAAATGTATCTCCAAACACCATCATATTGGGTGACTTCAACTACCCGAATATAGACTGGGAACATTACTCAAGCCCTAACTTTCTAGCCCAACGGTTCCTGGAGTTCATAAATTCAAATGCCATGGAACAGCTAGTCACTGTTCCCATGAGAGGAGAAAATATACCAGATCTCATTATCACAAACATGGGGACAAAATGCTCCACACCGGAAGTATATCCCCTCATTGGTGAGATATGATCATAAACTAATCTCACTGGAAATCCACATCCCGCCCCCACCCCAAACAAAAAGACCACAGTGAAGAACTTCTCTAAAGCAAACTTCACACTACTCAAGACTGGTGTGGTATCCTTCAAGGCCCCTGAACCAGTGGAAACCACAACCCAAGCTGCGGAAGCCCTTACAAATGCCTTCTATGAACACCTCCAGGACTGCATGGATCAGGCAATCCCAAATAAAACCAAGACTCTTTCCACAAAGGGCAAACGTCCAGTCTGGTGGACCCCAGCCATTAACAAACTTTACAATAAGAGGAGAAAGCTATTACATGATAGAACAAAATCCATAAAAGGAAGTCACCCTGATCATTATTAGTAAAAAAATACAAGCACTCATAAAATCAACTAAGGCCAATTTTGAGAGAAAAATTGCCATGGATTCAAAGGACAATCATAAGGCCTTTTTCAGCTATGATAGGAACCTGGGTGGAAACTCCCAGATATGCTCAGAATTAGTCCAAAATGATACAAAAATCACTGAACCCACAGACATTGCCAACATACTGGCAGACAGGTTCAGTGCAAACTTCACCCCTCCCCCCTAAAGGAGAGATAACTATCCCAGTGGAGTGTAGCCTCCCAGACATCTCAAATGCGCAGGTGAAAGCTGCTCTCTCTAAAGCTAAAAACACAGCATCAATGGGACCGGATGGTGTCCCCGGCTGTGTGCTACACGAGCTAAATGAGGAATTAAACCCACACATAAGGCAGCTGTTTAATCTCAGCCTTACCACAGGATACGTGCCCAAGGAGTGGCGTACGGCAACTGTGGTCCCACTCCACAAAGGCGGTGCCTCTATGGACCCTGGTAATTACCGCCCCATAAGCTTAACAAGTCTAGTCTGCAAAGCAATGGAGAGGATCATAATGGAGCTCATAAACAAAGATATAGGGGACTTTCAGACATTGGACCCGACCCAGTTTGGCTTCGTCAAGGGAAGATCATGCCTTTTGAACTTGGTTGACTTCTTCGAAACAGTCACCAAGGCCATTGATGAGGGAAGGGCAGTCCATACAGCCTACCTTGACCTTGCAAAGGCTTTCGACACAATACACCACTCGGGTATTGTAGAAAAACTTACCATCTTAAATGTAAACCCATATGTCACAAGATGGGTTGCAAACTGGCTTAAGGACAGAACCCACAGGGTTAGAGTTGCTGGCGCTATGTCAGACTCCAAGCCAGTCACAAGTGGTGTCCCACAGGGCTCGTTCCTTGGCCCCCTATTGTTCGGCATCTACTTCTCAGAAGTACAGGCCAACATGGGAGGACTTTGGCTGACAAAGTTTGCAGATGACTGCAAACTGGGCGCCATAGTGGAAAGTGCATCGGACACGGATATCCTTCAGAAGGGACTCACGGAAACAGATAGCTGGTGCCAGAGCCATGGCCTGAAGTTAAACGCCAAAAAATGTATAGTCATACCCTTCGGGAAAAACAAGGTAACCCCAAGCTACCATATAGGTGGCAATCCACTAAGCACAGAAGAGGTTATCAGCGACCTGGGGACCCAGGTTGACAGTGGCCTTTCTTTTGACACTCACATTGCTAAAGTGGTTAGAAAGACCTTCTACATTGCCCACCTGATCATGAAGGGATTCACATCCAGATCTAGTGAGGTCATTGTTCCCCTGTACTCTTCACTTATCAGACCAATGATCAAGTACAATGCCCCATTCGGGATGTATCTCACCCGACATCTGCAGCAATTGGAGAGACCCCAAAAGTTCCTCACCAAAAGAATAAAGGGACTCCAAAATTTGTCATATGCTGCCAGATTGAAGAAACTCCAGCTCTATTCAGTCGCATACCGTCTGCTCAGAGGTGACATGTGCCTGACATACAAGGCCATGTCCAACCCGGAATTAATGGACATGCCCCACCTCAAAAAATCCAAATCCACCAAAACCACTAGAGCAAGCGACTTAAACCTTAGCATGTATATAAATAGGACGTGCTGGAGGGATAGATTTATCACTCAGAGACTCCCTATGCTGTGGAATAAAATCCCGGTCCATGTGAGGCAGAGCACCTCGCTGGCTCTGTTCAAGAGAAATCTTGACCTGTGGATGGGAGATCGTAGGTTTACCCCGGGAATCATCTCTGTGTCACTGCTGGACAGAGGCACAACAAACTAATGGGCACAGTATTTTTTCATATAAGGGGCGGCGTAAGCCTCAAAAATTTGGGCTAGGCTTATAAATGCCTTAGGGCAGATAGCCTAGTATAAACCTATGAACCTATGAACCTATGAACCTATAAACTTAACAAGGTAGCAACAGACCTTAACAACTTAGAAGAACAACTTAGGATTAGGAAAATTAAGAAATTTCAAAGAGATCAAGTTGACTACCAGAGTGCAAACCCTTTTGCTAATCCCAGTAAACATGTCAGATTCACATCTTATCCAGTAAGAACTTCCAAAAGGAAGAGACCCAGATCCATTCTCAGGAAACGGAGTCCGGATACTGGCTCATCAACTGAGGATATTTCATCCTGTACTGACAATGAGTTGCAGGCAGTATCAGGCTCACCGTCCCCCAAAAGGACATCAGGACCTATCCATTTAGGCCCAGATACCAGCGTGGGGTGCGCAAACATAGGAGGCATCAGCAACATACAAAATTTGTTAAAAATGGCAATGCAGAAATAAATAATGCAAATGTGAATGTTTTGAATCTGTCTGATTTTGTTTTACTACCCATCCACTTGTCAGTTCTAAATAAAGGTCTCACTTTTATACCGGGTTTCATGGTTCCTGAAGACATATTGACCCAAGATGTAATATTCTTTTGTAGAAATTTGAATCTGAAATTGTATTTTGGTGATACAGATAGCAATTATAGCATAGATAAATTTGTATATCATAAATCATGTTTTGCTCCGCCCATGCATCTTATGGTACATCAATTCCAGAATAGCATTCTCAAAGATCTTCATTTTTCTAGATCTGATTGAAGTTTTAAATCAAACAATATCACTTTAGCTGAGAAACAGGCTATTCTGGAATTACAGAATAACAGAGATATTGTCATTATCTCTGCTGACAAAGGTGAGGCTGTAGTACTTTTAAATTGGTGTGATTATGATAATGAGGCAAAAAGACAACTTTCGGATCAGAGATATTACTCTGAGATGCCCATTAATCCAACTTTCAGGTTTAAAAAACAGATTGAGGAGTTCCTGGTTTGGGCTAGAGACGAAGCTATTATTACCAATGACATCATGCATCAGCTTATAATTCAGGATTCGGTAAGTCAATACATCTATTTTCTACCCAAAATTCACAAGGACCCTATAAATCCACCTGGTAGACCCATTGTATCAGGGAAAGGGTATATTACTGAACCATTGTCTTTATACCTCACTAAACACCTGAAGCCTTTGTTGCATTTAGTACGATCACGATTGCAAGACACCACCAATCTTTTACAAATCATTTCAGACACTCAACTTGAACCTGGTTGGTTCATGTGTACGCTTGATGTAAGTGCTTTATATACCAACATTCCACATCAAGCAGGCTTGGAGGCCCTGGCTTACTGGCTGGATGTGGCGGGTTTATATCAACCAGACTTTAATTCTTTTCTGGTTGGTTTAGCAAAACATGTTCTTACCAACAATGTCTTCTTTTATCAAGACACTTGTTATTGGCAAATGAAAGGCACAGCAATGGGAGCTTCATTTGCCCCAATTTATGCAGATTTATTCATGGCCTATGTGGAAAGATTTATCATCTATGATTGCCAAAACAATATTTTTCTTGAACACATTGACATATGGAGACGTTACCTGGACGACTGTTGGATGGTGTGGAAGGGTGAGGTACAACAATTAATTGACTTCATATCTTATTTGAATAACAACATATGGGGTCTACAGTTCACTGTCCATTACAATATGAATACTATTACTTTTTTGGATGTATTAATCAACAGACTACCTGATCATACATTAGGTACAGAAGTATTCAGGAAGTACCCTCAGTACAACACCGTCCTCCATGCTTCCAGTTTTCATCCACCACATATTGCACGTAACATTCCCAAATCACAATTTATTAGAATAAAGTGGATTTGTTCTTAAGATTCTTCATTTCAGCAACAGAGGAAGGACTTCACTAGAAGGTTCAAATCTAGGGGCTGTAGCATGGGACATGTGGTTAAGGCCAGTAATTGGGTCAATGAAATTGACAGACAGGAATTACTGAGTTATAAAGATCATACCACCACTGCACCACAACCCATTAGGTTTGTAACCTCCTATGCCAGGAACTCTGATACTCTTATTCAAAGTGTGCATAGACACTGGAATATTTTACAATGCGATCATGAAGTGGCAAGCATTATACCAGACAGATGTTTATTTTCATTTCGAAAAGGTAAAAATCTAAGTTCCTGTTTTAATCACTATAAACATAGTAATGTGAATAACCATCCTCAATATTCACAGACTACACTGACGGGGGATCCTTTGATTGGTTGTTTTCTGTGCGGCCATTGTACTAACTGTGATAAAGTAAGTAAATCAAAACATTTTTCTAGCAGAAATTGTGCCTTGGTTTATGACCTTATTTTTTTGCCAATTGTAGTAGTGATTGGCTAGTGTATTTGGCCACATGCATTTGTGGTTCATTTTACATTGGACAGACTTCCCGTCCTTTTAGATTAAGAATATTGGAACATAATAGTAATATTAAGAATAAAAAGGCAAATAATGCATTCTATAAATACCATTTGGTACATAAAACTGCCAAATTTTCTTTCATGGTTATTGACATTATAAAAGGTAACAGATCCAATAAGACAGGCTGGCATTCCATTTTAAATTCCAAAGAAAAAAAGTGGATTGTCAAACTAGGGGGATTGTTCCCACCTGGTTTAAATGAACAATTTTAGGAAGAACCAATGATCATCAAGATGGGTATATTTAAATAACAATAACTGATCTATGTGTTTTACACGGATGAAGGCTGTGATATTGTCCAGCCAAAACAGGTCTGGTTATTTGTTGTTTTTTATGGTTTAATAACAATAAAAGTTTTTTTTCAGGTCACAGTATGCTGGCTCAATCTTTTTTGTTTAATTGTCATTTGTTCTGAGCCATGCATTTGCCTTCATGCAGGAGGTTTCTTTTAAATGTATACATTGCCTCATGTACACAGACAAGCCTCTCTGCCTACCACCCAACTCTACAGCCTGTGAGAGAGGCACTCATCTAGCCAAACTGGAGGTAAATGTCTCTCCAACCAAGCCTGAGCCTGACTGTCATGTGGAGAAGGTACACAGTTGCACAGCACCACACTCATCACATAAGCCTCACTGTATCTACCCCACCATTAACTGAGAAAACTACTCATGTACCAACACATTAGCTCAACATTTCCTGGAATTCATAAACACAAATGCCCTGGCTCAACATATCCACACACCCACCAGGGGCAACAATATCCTAGACCTAGTCATTACCAACATGAGTGACTGGTGCTCCACACGTGAAGCCAACTCCTCGTTGGCCCGATCAGACCATGTGCTGAACACTGTTGATATCCACATCCCGCACCTACCCCCCCATTAAGCGAACCACAGTATAATATGTCTACAAGGCCAACTACATGCTTCTTAAGGCAGACATGGTGGACGTCATGACACCCATGCAGATGGGCAGTACTGTTACAACTGCTGAATCCTGCACAAATGCACTCTATAAGCACTTACAGGAGTGCATGGCCTGTGCTACCCCAAACAGAACCAGGATGCTATACTCATAATTAACAAAACCAATCTGGTGGTCCCCTGCCATAAACATATTGTACTACAGGAGGAAGACACTGTTGCAAACGAGAGTACAATACCATGTGTGGAGGAGATCCCTGGCCAGCCTCAGTAAGCAGGTGAGATCCCTTATATGATCCTCCAAAGCTAGCTATGAAAACTTTAACGCAACTAATACCAACAACAACCACAGAGCCTCGATGTCAACAACCAGATCTGCTCTGAGTTACAGCACAAAGGTACGAACATTACAGAAACAATGGATATTGGCAACATCTTGGCAGATCGCTCTCAAAGCTACACACTCTGAAGGCAATATCACAGCATCCATGGGAATGGACAACATCCCAGGCTGCGTTTTACACTAACTTTGGATCATACTGTCTCCTCACTTAAGCATCATGTTCAATAATAGCTTCACATCAGGCATAGTGCCCCCTGAATGGCACACAGCAACAGTTATCCCACTCCACAAAAGTGGCACCACAATGGACCATGGGACCTATTTCCCTATAGGCCTGACTAGCCTGGTCTGCAAGGCTATGGTGCACATTATGGATCACTGTCACAGAGACATTGGGTACCTCCCAACCTTTGACCCCTCCCTGTTTGGCATTGTTAAGGCCGGACCATGCTTCCTAAACCTGGTGGGCTTCTTAGAGACAGTTACCAAGGCATTAGATGAGGGTAAGGAGGTCCACACAGTCTACCTAGATCTCTCATAGGCTTTCAACACCATTCCTCCTTCTGGTATTATCAACATACCCATCCGCCTAAATATTAACCTCTACGTCATGTGATGGTTTGCAAAGTGGCTCATGGACAGAACACACGCAGTAGAAGTTGCATACCCTAGGTTCGACTGTATACCAGTTACAACTGCCGTCCCCCAAGGCTCAGTCCTAGGACCCCTCATGTTTGGTATATACTTCTCTGATGTACAGACAAGCACAGGAGGGCTTTGGCTGAAAAGGTTTGCAGATGACTGCAAATTAGGGTACATAATTGTTTCCCCAGCTGTTACAGACACCCTCTGGAAGAGTCGCACTGAGATGGATACCTGATGTTAATATCATGGCGTCAAGCTGAATGCCTAAAAGTGCATAGTCATCCCCTTTGGATATAACTAATTACCCACAGACTACCACATAGGTGCTAGTCCGCTACATACAAAAAAGGTATTACGAGATCCAGAAACACCAGTAGATAGCAATCTCTCCTTCGATACCCATAATGACAAGGTGGTTAGAATATCCTTCTACATGGCCCCCCTAGTCTCTAATGGGTTCACATCCAGATCAGAGGGGCCATTGTGACTCTACACATGTCATATCAGACCCATTAAAGGATACAACACTCCATTTGGAATATACCTTACAAGACAACTGCAACAGCTTGGAAAACCACACCAGTACCACACCAAGAGGCTTACTGACCTCAAATAGATGACCTATGCAGCCCAACCTATGAAACTACATGTCTTATGTGCATAGATAGTTAAATTGCTCTTCCATTTTACTTTGCTATCATGCTGATAAACTGTCGGCTCACTAAAAGACATATGTATCCTGTTATTGCGTATTGTAAATGCTGATTGACAGAAGTAATGTTTGCCTACCATTACAGTAATGCTATGTAGCTTGTAATGCATATATGCCTACAGTACTGTACATTACACAGTTATTGGCACAATATCCCACATACTTGCACAGTGGTCCAACCTTCCACATGTTATTCTCTGTATTACACCCATACATATGGCTACAGTTACAATATATCAACATATACTATCCCCTGTTATAGTACATACTTGTTGGACCAACCCTGCCACTGATGTCGGTTGGTGAGGAGTATTTCTGTTCAAAGCCCTTATATAGCATCCCTTGCGGTGTATACAGTGTTTGCCTTGTGACCTACAGCAGTACACACAAATACTACAAGTGTGACTATGCTCAACAATACATCACTACAAGATAACTGTTTCCACTATATGGCTTGCGTGCACTTTAAATACTATGGAATATTACTACATACACAGACATACTGACTGTTCTACATACCTTATTAGTAACCCGAACAGTTGATTCAATCCTTTTCGGTTTGTGTTTCAATGTTATTTGTAATGTTCCACTGGTATATACGGATGGTTTGAATGTGTGTTGACACATCCTTTTCTAGTTACATATCGGTAACATGTGGTATCCTGTCCACCAATTGCTGTTTCAAAGTAGTTAATTGGATGCACATCAGCTGTGCAGCTACTCCATTAGCCGATACCATGGCAACAGTGGTGTATAAGTGAGTACTCCTTTTAGGGGTTGTCTATTTGCCTTACTTTCAAGGGATGTGTTATTACAATATATTTCAACATCTATATGGAGACACACAGATATATATTAGCTTCATGACTCCTGTGGACTGTGTGTAATGGCTAGACAATTTAGTTCTACATGTGAGTATAGCTGTTATATTTCAGAACAGTGCTACTTATGCAGGGTTTGTTTGTACCTGATACTTCTGCAGATGTTTAAGTCTGGCAAGGATGTTTGGCCAGTTCAAGGCCTTGTGGCTATGCATGAACTGTCATGTGGTGTACAGTGTGCTCACCAGACATCCTTGATTTGGTGTACAAGTGTAGCATACTGTGCTGTTACTCACTAATTGCTAACACATCCCGGTGTACGCACAACCCTCTGAAATGGGATTATTGCAAACAAACCCTATTACATCAGCAGCTGTTCCATTGTATAACAGCTGCTATTTCACTTAGGGCCATGTTAGTGTGTCTCTGACAAGGTATGTTAAGGCTTCTGCAGATGTCATACAGTGTGTGAATGATTTGTGATGTTATTACAGTTTGTATTGTAATATGTTTGGGTGTGAGGGTGATGTTGGTGGGTATGCTTAGCAAATGCAGGTGTGTAGGAACTGCTTTTACACATAATTGCTATGTGCGTGAGGGTTCCTTCCCTATTTGAACACCTATCCTTTTGTGGACTAATACAAAGGTATTTACAGGCTGATTCATTAAGGCACTGTTATGTAGTTCCTGTATAGCATGCAGGTGATGTTAGTCCTTGAATTCCTTCGATAATACATCTGAATGTAATAACGTGTTGCTACATGAAAGCTGTGTATTTATGTCATAGGTATTTGCAGTCATCATAGTTGTGTTGGTGACTGACCCTCTTGGCTAGGGTTGCCACCTCTTCATATATCCATAGTGCGTCCTTTTCAGGACACACATCTGATTTTACAGGCCAACACAAACCCACGGTCAGTACAAGGGATAGAACTTTCCTTTCTTGCCTAATTATAAGCTTATTCTTGTAGCAGTTTAGTAGCTTATCCTGTTTCCTGTACCATGTAGGTACTTTAGATACAGAAATAAATATTCTATGCAACTATTACAGTACATATGGGACATAATTATGTCCTACAATCCCAGGACATTTGCCACATTTAATATATTTGGTAAGGACACAACCGCCCAAAGAGGGAGTGTCCTCGCAAAGTGGAACAGGTGGTAACATTATCATTGGCTTATGTCCATAGCACATATTTGTAATGGTGTATAGGCATATACTCTCCATATCCTTTGTTCATAAAGGTTGGTAGTGGCAGAATGTGTGATTGCTATGGTCTATGTTATACACATATGTGAACACTTCAACCACTGTATACGGGAGATCTATGGAATTCCGAAACCACAGTGTTCTGACGCACACAGTCCCGGGAACAGACTCCCATACCCCACATTACCGACATCGACAGTAATTTGCGAAGGTAACATGAACATGGAACACACACATGCACACAGAGACATGCTGCTACCCAACACATCCAAACAAACCATCCTACACTACGTATGAGCAGGTGGCCAAGCACCCCTACACACTCCATGTAGGTGTCTACGCCCCACACATTACCCACTACTTTTATATTCTACACCCTAGGTCACGCAAACAGATGCGCAAAGCTAACTCACAACCACACATTACAGTCCACCAACAACACACACCGCACACAGAACACACACTTACACACACTATAGCCCTAAGAAACACACGTACACACGTACACACAGTAACCTACCCAAACCGCAACACCAAAAGCACTGACTAACTGTCCATTAACATTGTGAGAGTACACCTTGCGCATTTATTTTTTCGGTACTGTGTTCTTTTGGACCTTAAGCCTCGGGGTTACGTGTGTCGGTGTGTAAAGCAGTCGGTATGTGGTAAGTATCCCATTTATATGTACCTCTGTGGTTATGTAGATGTTGTTAACCTATCTATATATCTACATATATATGTATATCCCCATATATCGGCATATCTCTCTCTCTCTCTCCCTCTCTCTCTCTCTCTATATATATATGATTGTGTGTGTGTGTGTGTGTGTGTGTGTGTGTGTGTGTGTGTGTGTGTGTGTGTGTGTATATATATATATATATATATATATATATATATATATATATATATATATATATATATATAAACACACACCTTTCATTGTGTAGATGCCGGTTTGTCCTATTTCAACACATTCCTACCTTTTGTGTTTTATCCTATCAGTATACACAACTGCCATTGGTACATCTCAGGTAGCTTAGTGGTATGTTATTGTGATGAATGTGTACATGGTTGCATGTTCTAATCCTGGCAGTGATATCTTACCTCTCAGAGCAGGCACTGGTAGTGCAAGGGTGATGAATGCACTTTTCAGCGGTTGTGTGTTCCACATATCTATTATTCTATGGAGAACTACCTATATATGCAAGCTGTGTTTAAGGTATACTATGTAACATGTACACATCTGTGAAGATTCCTCTCAGGGATACTCCCCATTATTTGGAAACACACCCCTGATTACATTATACAAAACCCCTCACTAACACTCCGGGGAATCCTTGCAGAGTGGGTGGTGAACAGTAGCTACACTCCAGGGATCCCGCAAGTGGCTCTGCTCCACAGAGGGACAGTTAGTTGATCGATGGGGTGGCGACAGCAGACACGTTTTGCCTATGCTTATGAGTGGCCTCGGCGATTGGCCATGTACCTACCTATGTATCTATGAACCTGTACATACAGTATGGACACATGCTGATAGCTTAATATACTGTTCAGGTATTAACTTACCTTGCGCCAATGGTGGTTGTGTGTACAATAGTTGAGGGCTACCTACGTAGGATGCACACAGTAGACCACCTATACTTGACAATTTACAGGTGGTCGTGTGTGTGTGTGCCATCCATGTTTGCTGTGTGTGCAGGTGGAGAAGGGTGTCAGTCCATGAGTGCCTACACTGTCAGTGTGTGTGCTATGTTCCCTCTTTGCCAAGGCATGGGCATACTGGGCACGCCTCCATCTGCCTACTGGGGCTAGCACAGGGTGTTCATAGTCTAAGCCCCCCTGTGCCTGTGGTTCCCTTGACAATGGTGGTGGGCTGTGAGGGCCTTCACCATTCTGTCCCTGCTGCAGCAGTTTCCACAAGATCATATTGTGTAGCATGGCACATACTATAAAGATGTGGTCACACGTTCCTGGAGACTACTGCAAGGATCCACCAGATATGTCCTAGCAATGAAACTGTGATTTCAGCATCCCAAACACATGCTCTATAATGATTCTGGTTTCTGCGTGTGCCTCATTATGGTGTTCTTGCGTGGCTGTGTGTGCATTTCTGATGGGTGTCATCATCCATGGTTCCAGTGCATAGCCAGCATCTCCCCTGGCAAATACCTGCTACAGCTGTGAGGCATGCCAGATATGGGAGTCGTGATAGCTTCCAGGACTGCCGGCACACACATCCATGATAACGCCCTGGGTATTGCACACGACCTGGCAGTTGATGGAGAGGAATCCCTTGTGGTTTATGTAGTGCCTACCCTGCTCACTGGGTGGTGACTTGATGTGTATGTGCGTTCAGTCTATTGCACCCAGTACCTCCGGGTAGTCAGCCACACAGTGGAAGAGAAGCATATTGCTGGTCAACTCCTCCTGCATTTGGGGGAAGTCTATGTGCTCACTGGCATGTGGTAACATGGCATCCAGGAACTTGTGGAGTACCCTGGATGCTGATGCCTGTGAGATCCCCATGATATCCCCAGTTGGCCTTTGAAAGGTACCTGTGGCTAGTATTCTCAAGCTTTCACATACCTTTGTGTCCACTGGGATGGGTTCCCCTCTGTTACTTCTGGCTCTGAGGCATGGCCGGCACAGCTCAACAAGTTGCTGTATGATGTCCCTGTCCACCCTGTAACACTCTACTATCTCCAGATCATGTAGTCCCTGGTAGGTTACCCTGGGTCTGAACACTCATCTCCTCCTCCGGTGCCTGAGATGGTTGTCAGCATCATCCTCCACACCACCGTCAGTCTCCAACACATGCTGGTGAATCAAAGCTATGGCAACCCTTAACATATACATATTAAAAGTTCCCTGTCTGTATACACCAATGGTGCAGAGTGTCTGGGAGTACACAAGTGTGTGTGTGGGGCTTTCACACATTATACTACTGTGCAATGGATGATGTTGGTGTAATTGGGTGTGTTTGTGGTTTTCCAGCTGCAGGGTATCTTCATTATTGGTTTTACAGCAGGTACTGCTATTGTGGGGCCTTTGGTGTTGACTTATGCTTGTCTGCCATGATTCATCTATTGCCCTTTACTTCTATTTTCAACCCGATTCACCTCCCATTGTCAGGCATGCATCCAGCTGCCGCCTTTCCTGTTTTGTGCTTCCACAACTCAGGATTGTGTTGGGAAATGTGTTATGTAGCTGATGTACAGCAAGTTTGCTTTGTTCTGCTGTGACAGTTCTCTTTTCTTTACTGTATGGCACCTCCCCTTTCCTGTTCTGCAGGTAGCTGCTAGCAGCCTTGTTAGCTGTTGTCTATGTCCCGCTGTGAGTTTCTAGGTGTTAATTACTCATTTGTACTCCAATTACCATGCTGCAGCATTTCCTTATTGTCTTCCCATAACCTTCCTGTTTCACCTAAGTTGCATGGCGCGCGCACCCAGTTTCCGGCTTTTGAGCGCGTTTTCATCCATGTTCACATGCACTTTCGGTCACCTTGTGTGCGGTCAGCTAAGGATAGCTATGGCTAGGTACACACCCCTATCCTGAGGCTTTGCTTAGCAACAGGCAACCCGGATTACCAATGCTCCGATGTGCTTACAGCTACGGCAGCACACACCTCTCATGATGTCATGTTTACCTCCAGGCCACTTCTCGGTGTTGTACCGCTGCGCTGTGTGGTACATCCTTACGCTGGTGGGTCATTTGCAATTCAGTATTACTTGACTCATTTGCATGTCATTGACTACTAATTCCTAGTTACCGCACGGAACACTGTCACAGACCCTTAGCATCCCTTGCACCTTGGTTGTGGTGCAGCATACGTACCATTGACTATTATAGCGAAATCATGATTTGTGTTACATTGCAGTTTTATGACATCTAAATATATTTTCCTTGTGTTCCCGTTTGCGCACCCATGCACTGCGGTTGTACTTTGTGTTAGTGTGGCCCTGACATTAAATGTTATTTTTTATGTGTTGTGCATGTTTTCTTATGCCATTGGCTGTATATTTAGCCATTGGCATATGTTAACATTGTAATACATAAGTTTGGCTCGCTTTCATGGCTCCGATGTTCTGTTTGAAAAAATGTAAACCGTTTTTTTTTTCGTTTACATTTCTGCATGCTTACGCTACGCTGGCACCACTTCATGAATCGCTACATACCTTCATTTGCATGTTACACTGCTGTACATGGGGTAATTAACATAGAAGAGCCGTGACCTGCTCAGCTCTGGCGTATGCTGGTACTGCACATGGAAACATCTCTTACCTGAATCGCTTGACGGACATATTTGGCGCTAGATCACCAATGCTACTGTGGCGTATGGCACAAGCTTCATGAATCCCGGGGATAGTGTTACTGTCATTTTTGAGATCCTTTCAGGTAAAAAGCATGGAATGTTTTTGTTAGTACTAATATATAGTTTAGAAAGTGTTATAAGGTTTGCATGAAGCTGAAGGTATTCTACATTTCAGAGATGACAACAGAGGCAGTATCACCTGTAATTATGGCAGTAGAATTATTGGTAATAGTCGAGAATAATGCAGCAGGCAATAATGACTGGAATTAGTGTAAGTCATCGTCATCAATAACCCCCTTTTTCCCATTTTCTACATGGGGCTGAGGTTGTTGGGTCAACTGTCACACTTTTCTCAATTCAGTGCCACTCTTCTACCTTCTTTGACAGTCATGCCTGAGTGTCACAAGCCTTTTCTCATTCAATCCATCAATTTTTACTGTACATCTTCATTTCCTCTTGCCTTTTTCATATCTCTCCCAAATCTTCTTCACCAAATCTTCATCTGCTTTCCTGCAAATGTGCCCAAACCACAATAATTTCTTCTCTATGATTTTCTCTGCAATTGGAGAAACATTGTTGTCTGCTCTGATGTCATAATTTCTTTGTTTGTCCTACTACATGTCTCAGGCACTTCATCTCCATCACTTCTAGCTTCCTCAAATGCTCTGCTTTCACTGCTCATGTATGTCTCCTACAGAAGAACTAGTCATACCACTATTTGGTGTACCTTCCTTTTTAGCTTCTTTGGAGTTTTTCTCTGTCATAGACTACCCTGGCACTCTGCACCAGTTAGCTTCAGCACCCCCTCATTCAGTCATTCTTTCTCTTCAAACACCCTTCCCAGATACTTTTTTCCCATCTATTTCAGTTTTTGGCTTTTCCCATTTGTTGCCATGATAATTGATCCTATTACATCTGTCTGTCAGTATGTCTGATCCAACTGATGAGACAGGTACTGCTTGCTGATGCCGATCCAGCCATTTGCTAGTGCTGTCTGATTCGAGCTCCTAAACTTTTTTTTCCCATGATGCTTTACACCCTACTAGCTTCAGATATCATTTGCCACCATTAGAAACAGTCCTCAGCCATGTGGCTAAGTGTTTTGTTATTTACATCATATTTTTGTTTTTTTCTGACAGGAGTTGTAACTGTTTCTCAGACTAGTTGATCAGTCTTAAGATTTAATTCTTAATAGCCTAGATTTTCATATATTATTTTTTTTCTTTGCCTCAACTCCTGCCATTGTTTAGACTGTAGTCTTGCATCCTTTCGTTTTAGCTCTTGTATAAAGGGAAAAAAGTTAGCCTCATACCTCTCGGCTTTCTAGAATTTTGCAGATTGTCCAGATTTTTGCCTCATATTTTCAGTCTGTTCCTTATAAAATTTTATTTTTTTGACCGATCTTTGGCCAATAGTGAGGAATGAAGTCAGAAAATATTGGCAGATGTTTGGGTTTCAGACTTCATACTCCTCAGAAAATGTATACTAATGCAAAACCTTAAATTCTATCAAGTTTCTACATTCAAAAGAGCAATGTTTAAAAACTGGACCTGTTTTTAAGCCTTTATCCCCCCAGTGTTTATGTCTTTGTCCAGATGTTCTTGCTCTAAGAGTTTGAGAGGTATGGGTATCTTAGCTAGCTAGTCTGCCAATAAGACTTTTAAAAAAATGTATCAGGTATGGATGCAAGCTTCTGTCTCAGGATCCCATGATTTCTGTGTTATTTGTTTAGGTCTGGAGCATTTTTATGTTAAGTGTGGTTTTGACTCTTGGGATCTGGCTGATTGCCACAGCAAGTTAATTGCACAGGGATTTTTCTCTCCCAACCCTCAAAGACCTGAAGAGAAAAAGGACAGAAGCAAAGAAAAGGCTCTCCCTGTCACAAACAGTGGCCCATTTCTTGTCAGCTTCCCAGAAACTGTCTACTCAGAAAACATATAAGATCAAGTGGAAAAGATTTTTCATTTGGGCATCTTCTTGTAATCTAGACTTCTCTTCTGCTCTAGTGTCAGAGGTTTTATACTTCCTTGCTACCATTAATGAACAGGGCTCTAGCATTTCTATTATCAACATCTAGCTAGCCTCCATATTGAATTATCATTATGGGTTTCAAGATTATTCCCTGGCCTTACATAAACTCTGCAAAGCTTTCCTCAAAGGACTGTTTATACAACATCCACCCATAAACCCCCCCCCCCACCCCTTGGAGCTTAACATTGTTTTGGAGGCCTTAAATAAATCTATCTTTGAGAGTGCTTCCATAGCAGATCTCATATTTTTGTCTTGGAAAATTATGTTCTTGGTGACCATAATGTCTACCAGAAGAAATTCTGAGTTATGTGCTCTATCCGCACTGGTCTCATACTCGATATTTCACAAAGACAAAATGTTCTTGAAAGACAATCCTTCCTTTCTAAACTAAAGTGGCCATAGAATCTGACTAGAACCATACTATTTATTTGATGGCATTCTTTCCAAATCACACTAAGGAGAATCCTTACTTCACACATTGAATGCTGTCCATCAACTCTAGTTCTGTTCCCACGGGACAAAGGCCAAAAGGAAGAACTCACAAATGTTCATTCCATTTTCCCCAAAATAAATTGGGTCAAAAGGTCTCTAAACACATTCTAGCCATATGGTTGTCAGATTGCATATCATTTATTTATGTAAGCAACAAACAAGGTCTTCCAGCTAGGCCTAACACTCTTTCAACCAGACCATTTGCTAGATCTGTGGCCTATTTCAAAAATTCTCAGTAGAAGAAATATGTTCAGCAACTATGTGGTCTTCTCTATATACCTTTTATAAGCATTACAGTCTGAATACAATTTTCAAAAATCTAAAGCTTACTTTGGGGCCTCTGATCTGAAGGGTATCCAGTCATGATGCGGCACAAGATAGAAGGTAACTTGGAATTCTCTTCCATCAGTCTGAGTGGATGGATGAATAAGATATGAAAGTTGTGTCCTTACCACAAAAATGGATCCTTTCCATCCTTGTTCATCCGATACAGGATTCCTCCCTCCTTCCCCCTTCCAGTATCTGAATGCAAACTCCGTCTGAGGCTAACAGAGTATCATGAGAGGGAAAGGTTTAGGACACTGATGCAGGGAGCACAACATACCTTTCAACTGTCCAGATTTTCACAGAATGTCCACATTTTTGGCTCATATTTTTGGTCTGTTCCTTATAAAATTTATGTTTTTCTGGCAAATCACTAGGATAATCTGAGGACTGAAGTCACTAAATAATGGCATACATTTCAGTTTCAGACTTAAAATCCTTCAGAAAATATATGTTAAAGCAAACCCTGTTACTCTAGCAACTTTCTAAATCCTGTTACTCTAGCAACTTTCTAAGTTTATAAGAGCAATATTTAAAATGTGTCCCTATTTTTTGCCCTCCCCCAATTTTGTCAGGCTGTCTGGATTTCTTGCACTAAGAGGTTGAGAGGTATGGAGCACAAGCAAATGGCTGGATTAGATCTGAAAAGTGGCTCCAGTCCCATCAGTCATTTTAGACTGACAAGGATGAAAAGGATCCATGATTATGGTAAGCACCAAACTTTCAATTTTGTCTGCATTCAGTTTCAATCCACATACCTTCAGTTTTGCATTTCATTTCCCAATTTGCTGAAGTTTCTTGCTCAGAGTCTGCTTTTAATGTCACATCTTATACATCTTGCAGCTAGGTTGATCTGTTCCCTTAAACCTGTTTGCTAGCGTAGCCCATCACCAGTATAAACAGCAGTAGGCTCAGAACTGAACTGTAATGCACAGTCACTCCCACTGGGAATCCGTCTGTGAGTTTGAACATTTGTACTTGTGTCACTAAGTCTTTGTACATAGACTGCAATAATACTTAGAGTGTTTCTGTGACTTCAAACCATTGCAAGACTAACCAAATCAGCTAAATTGGGACCTTGTTATATTTTTTCTCCAATCTAGGAATGCCCAGTCAGACTGTGTCCAAATCTCTAGTTTCTTCTCCTCTGCCTGTGTCACTGTAAACATCAGGTCATTTGTGCTGCATCCTGATCTGAGTTTAAATTCTATGTGGATTGCAGATCAGATAACCTTGTATATTTGGCTGTATGTGATTTGTGTGGTTGTTATTATGTTGGCAAGACAAACCATAGCCTGAAAGATCATATTAAAGAGTATACATATAATATCAAGAGATGTGATAGGAGCAATGCTTTATATAGACACCAATTAAGCTGCTGGTATTGATCATACGTTTAAGTTTTTTGTGTTGCAGATTTTTAATGTAAATATTAGAGGAGGTGATGTTAAGACTAAAACAGAATCTTTGGAACTTAAATGAATTCTGGAGTTGCAGGCAGATAAAGGTATGGAGTTGAATGATTCTGTACCTTTAAAACCTGTTCTTTGATCATGTGGGTTGAATAACTGGAGCTGCTACTTTGTATATTTGTGAGTGAGTGATTTGTATCTTAATGGTCTGAAGAGGCGCCAGAAGTTTGGCTTGAAAGCACTTACCTTTTTTTGTTAACTCCTTTTGTTTGAGATTAAACGTTACATTTTATACAATGCTGTGCTGGCTGCTCGATTTTTTTCTTGTATATTTGTGATTTTCTGCTTGTTTGATTAGCCTTTTCCACTATGTTTGGTTCTGTTTTGGTTGGATTTTTGTAACCCCACATTTGGCTCTGCCCTTCCACAGGGTCCTTCCAGCTATACGCCATCTGATAATCCTGGCATTTTCTTAGTGCCACCCATCTTTTCTTTGAAGCTGCTTCTGTCTCTTTAGTTCAGGACTGTCTTGCAAAGATAGTGTCCTCTGTATCCCAGTTCAAAGGTGATTTTCATCTGAAATTGTTAAGAAGGCTTAAGCTTTGAGTGCCAAACCTTGACTGCACCTGTTCAATCTACATGTGCATGTAACAGTTACGTTAAGTGTGTGGAATTCAGCTACAATTATTTCCTTGCTTTAAGTTAATAAACTTTTGAACACAGGCATTTTCTATCTCTGGCTATTCCCTACCACTGGGAAAATATCCTAGTAATCCTTATTTTCAAAGTTCTTAATTGTATTCTGGTAAGATACTTCACTGCCATGCTTAGCAAGGATTTTTACTAAGCAAATTCACTCCAGTCTTCAGATGAAATTGTCTTCGGCATCATCAGAGGTGATGGTATTTCATCACACCTAAAGTCTATTGAGTAGGCTGACCACTTACTACTACAGGCTCAACACCCTAATCTAGGTTTCTTTGACAAAATGTTTAATAATTTCATCTCTTACAGGCACATTTGAGTGATCCATGTAAATGATTTTTCTTCAGTGTTCAGTTTTTCAGCCAATCATTTTTTTTGCATCATTTGTTAATAACATTAATTTTGACCTTTCTAGTTTATATCTTCATCATCATCATCAGCCTCTTTTTCCCATTTTTTTCTACATGGGGTTGGGGTATCGTGTTGACTGTCGCCATCACTCTCAATCCAATGCCACACTCCTGCCTTCTTCAACACTCATGCCTGACTGTCACGGATCTTCTCTCACGCAATCCATCCAACTTTTTGCTGGATGTCCTCATTTCCTCTTACCTTCTTTGTGTCTGTTCCAAATCTTCTTCACCAGACTGTCTACTGTTTTTCTGCATATGTCCAGACCACTGTAATCTGTTCTCTTTGATCTTTTCTGCAACTGAAGCTACTTTTACTTCTGCTCTTATGTCATAATTTTTTCATCCATCCCACAGTGTGCAACCTACCACCCATCTCAGGCACTTCATTTTCATCAGTTTTAGCTTCCTTATCTGCTCTGCCTTTATGGCTCAGGTTTCTGCATCATACAGTAGTAGTGGTCTCACTACTGTTTTGTACACCTTACTTTTCAGCTTCTTTGACATTCTTCTGTCATAGACTATCCCTGAGACTCTATGCCAGTTGGCTGCAGCCCCTTTGATTCTAGCTTTGACCTCTTCATTCAGACTTTCCTTCTCATCAACCACCCCTCCCAGATACTTGAAGTTATTAATCTGTTCCACTATCTTCCCTTCTATCTCAGTTCTCAGCTTCTTCTGATATCCCCAATGTGCTGCCATTACCACTGTCTTATCTGTACTCAGTTTCATCCCATCTGCCTTCAGTTTTGCATACCATTCCCCCTTCTTTTGCTGAAGTTCTTGCTAAGAGTTTGCCTGTAATGGCACATCATCTGCATACAGTGACTTTGTTGATCTGTCCCATCTGACCTGTTTGCTAATGCAGTCCATCACCAGTATGAACAGTAGTGGGCTCAGAGCTGAACTCTTATCTACACCTACTCCCACTGGGAAACCCACTGTGAGACCAAATACTGTTCGTGCTTGCATCATTGGGCCTTGTATATAGCCTGCACTAATTCCACTAGTCTTTCTGGGACTTTGAACCGCCACAGGACTGCCCAATCAGTTTTCATGGGACCTTGTCTTATCCTTTCTCCAAGTCTAGGAATGCCCAGTTGGACACTTCCTCATCTCTAGCTTCTTCTCAACTATCTGTCACACTGCAAACTTTAGGCCAGTTGTGCTGCATCCTGATCTGGATCCAAACTGCTCATCTCCCAGCTTACATTCTACTACTCTGCATATCCGTTTATCAATCACCCTCTCCAGAACTTTTATGCAATGTGAGAGGAACACAACACAGACAGTGCAAAGGATCCACAGCTTGTACAGGAAAAAACACAAGTTTATTGTAAACACTCCAAAGACCAGGGTTAAGTGCTTTCATCTGCTTGTACAGACTTCATCAGAACCCCGAACAACAGTTAGTTTTGCATTTAAAAAACTTTTTTGGCGCCAAAAATAATTGAAACATTTAAAGCAATACATCCTATAAAATTCACTAGATACCAATCGTGTAAATAGTAAATAAAAATTGCAAACACGACATACCCAACAACTGATGAAAAATGTCCATGTAAAAAAACTATATATATGTTTAGTGTGTGGTAGTAAATATTAATGAAATGAAAAATAAAATAAACATTAGACATGAAAAGTCTAATATTGCATGTAAATAATAAAATAACATGTTAGTGAATTTCATGAATTTCCTAAATAAATTACTATGGTATTTACATTATATGAAATAAATAAATAAAATGATTGTTGTATTGAATGTGAATAGGATTTAATGAAATATGTATTATAATTTAAAATAGAATAGAATATAGATATAGATATAGAGTATAAAATGTATTCTCCCAAACTTCAAGCCCATTGTAAAAAAGGCTTGATACGAATGAAGTCATTAATACCAGGGAAACGAGTAGCATCCATTAAAATTTGCCATCTAGCTTCTTTCATGGCAAGAAAAACTTTCCAATTACCCCCAAAGGGTGAAACATCCACTTTATTAATAATAGAAAATTTGAAAGTGTGTGTGTCACCTTGGGAGGAAATATGTCTCTGAAGTGCATTCTTGGAGTCTCCTATTTTGATCTTATAAAGATGTTCATAAATACGTTTTTTGAGGGGTCTCTCAGTTTTCCCTATGTAATAGGCGGGACATGTCGTACATATTGCAATGTACACAACCTTGGACGTATTATAATTCCCAACCCTACTTTTAACGTAAGTCCTATTTAAATCGGCCAGCCTGACACCACCACCTTCCCTAATGGTGTCACATTGCCTGCAACATCCACATTTCCTGGTCCCACCATACTTTGGTTTGGTACTAGTTCTAGTCTCAAGAATACTCTTAATATTGGGTCCGGTCTTAAAAACAAAATCTGGTCTTTTTCCAAAAACATCTTCCAAAGCTTTATCAACACAAATAGACCTCCAATGCTCACAAATAATATTTTTAATAAAATGAACAAACAGAGAGTAGGTTAAAACACAAACACTTTGCCTATTTACAATGTTAGACCGGTCATTATTCTTGTTTAAGCAACCAGTACCCAAAATTGGGGGGTATTTGATACCCCATTCACCCTTAACGTACTGGGTGATGTCTTCCAAAAGTGAAATTGGGTATCCCCTGTCAAGGAACAAGGATTTAATAAATTCAAGCTCCCTACACATTAATTCCTTGTGAGAAGACATGCGTGCTGCCCTGATACATTGGCCTTTAAAAACATTCTTAAAAACGTGCCTAGGGTGGTTACTACTGTATTGTAAATAATCGTTGGAAAAGGTCTCCTTCCTATAAACACGAGAAACAAACCCTTCCTCTGAGTGACTGATGAATAAATCTAAATAGGCAATCCCACTGGTGTCAAAATGATGGGTAAACCTCAAAAAGTCTGTGGTCTGATTAATGTAATCAATAAAGAGGGGAATCCTGTCAATTGGACCATTCCATAAAATGAATAGATCATCCAAATATCTGGAATAAAAGACGATGTTGGAGAAGAATTCACAGGAAAAAAGAAACTTGGTTTCCCACTCCAACATCACAAGGTTGGCAAAGATGGGAGCACACGAGGCCCCCATCGCCACCCCTCTCTTCTGCTTGTAAAATTCACCTTCAAATTGAATAAAATTGTAGTCCAAGACCAAAGACATCATATCCACCAAAAGACAAATGTGGTCCCAACTAAAGTCAGAAACGGCCCTCAAACTGTTGCTGAAAAATTCAAGACTTACGTCTCTCGGGATGCAGGAGAAGAGATCAACTACATCAATGGTCAAGAAAACCAACCCCTTTCTCCACAAATCTGGAGACAGTCGTCCCAAAAATGACCAAGAGTCCTTGATTAAATGGGGTATCCTATCATAAAGGGGTTTGATCCACCTGTCGATGGTCACCCCGATGGGATGAGTCTTGGAATGACCACCAGAGACAATAGGCCTAAAAGGGGGCTGGGAAATACATTTGTGAACCTTAGGAATGCCAAAGATGGTGGCCAGAACCGGAAATTCCACCCTAATGAATTCATGGATGTCCTTGGTAATCCTGTGGTCCAAAAGATATTCGTCAATGGCTAAATCTACCCTCCTGTGACCAACGTTGATCTCATTCAAAGATACCACCTCATAATTGCCAGTATTTAAAATGATGTTGGTCATAGCATTGATGTAATCGATACTCTTGAACAAAACAATCCCACCCCCTTTGTCAGGTTTCATGACACGAATGTCCCCATTAGACACAAAAAAATCCAAACACATACGCTCTTCCCTAGTTAAATTATCCACTGGGTCTTTAACTTGATCTTTTCTAATGGTTTTAGTAAGACCATAAATGTCGTGACAAACCATTTTTTCAAAATTCAACACCCGAGGGTGGGAAATGGGAATATAGGTACTTTTTTTAGATAATTTATTGTTGATAGTAAATCCAGCAATTCCTACATCAAGTTGGTCAACAACACCTTGTTTGAATTGTAAAGCTAAATTCAAATGTCTACAAAACAACTTGACCTCTTTAATAACATCAACTAGATTAAAACGTACAGTGGGGATAAACTTATTTCCTTTAATAAAAAGCTGAAACATGTCATGTGTAATGTTGAGGTCTGTGTAATTGAAAATGTTAAATCCTTGAAAGGAGTGTATAATTTTCCCCTCACTGTGACAACAAGAATTTGGACCATTTACAATGGGAGGATTAGACAAACCAAAGACGGAGGGTGGACTAAAGCCCCTTTCACGGTCAATAGAATGTTCCACCGAATCAGTGGAAACTTTAAAATCTGTAAAAACCAGATCTACCACCTCCTGTGGTTTAGGTGTTGTTTCTTGGGGGCGGGAAAAAATCTCCCCCCTTGAAAATTTGACTCGTGATCGGTTGGTCGATCTCCCTGAAACGATCCAACTCTTCCCCCCATCTCTTTCCTGTCCACCGGCCAAACGTATGCCCTTTGGTTGTGATAAGAATCTAAATCCCTTGAAATTTTCCTACTTTTCCTTAGAAAAATATTTTTAGCCTTTTGATCTGCTATATTAAATTGTTTGGTGTATAATTCATTCCAATGGGAAAAAGAAACATCATTAATAATCTCACGATTGATTTTCTCTACTTCAGTAACTAGAAGTGATAATTTCTCATCATTAGCCTTGATCAAAAGATTCATATAATCAAAACCAAACCCATCAAATAAACTATTAAACATAGATTTCAAATTGTCACTATATTCAAATCCCAAAGGTAGTTTAAAAAATCAAAGTCCTTTGGGAACAATTTTCAGTGATAAACATCTGGACAAATAAGCGTTGTCAATTTTAAGGCTTTTGATGTTAAATAACTTCTTTCCCAGATCAAAAATAGTATCTTTGAGGCATCCCTTGGACTGACTCGTGAGTAGTCCTTCGTGCCTTCTGTTAGTATAGTTATTGGTGGAATAAAACTCATAATCATCGAGAAGGAAGTTTTCCAAACATTCACCACCAGTCATTCTAATGTCACCACGTTTGTCTTCCACCACACACTCGTTGTTGTCAAAAGGTATTTTGTCAAAGGGTTTTTTCTTGCCAGTTATAAAGTGAGAACCACCCCCTTCGACCAACTTAGCACACTCAACCACCTTAGTATTACCACGTGGGAAGTGGGACGTACCTGAATAGGTTTTGGTGGCCATTGGACGTTTGGGACGAGCCCCCAAATGTTCGACTTCGTCCCGAACCTGAAACACGCTGAAATCAAAAGTAAAGTCCTGTTCAATATCGTGAATGCAATTGGAACAACTGTTGACAAACTCACCCTTGGACCTAATTCCCTCGGTGACATTTAAATGAAAAGAGCGATCCACGCAATCATTCCGTAATTGCCCATCAGGTATAATGAATTGGGAACTAGAGTCCAAAGGAGTATTAGTCGTCCCTCGTTTGGGACTGGAAATGTTATGTGCACAAAGTTTGGGACCAGCAATGCAACCAGGAACAATTTCCGACACAGGCGCCTTGGGCGAGGTTAACGTACGTTACAAAATCTGGTCTTTTTCCAAAAACATCTTCCAAAGCTTTATCAACACAAATAGACCTCCAATGCTCACAAATAATATTTTTAATAAAATGAACAAACGGAGAGTAGATTAAAACACAAACTCTTTGCCTATTTACAATGTTAGACCGGTCATTGTTCTTGTTTAAGCAACCAGTACCCAAAATTTACATGCAATATTAGACTTTTCATGTCTAATGTTTATTTTATTTTTCATTTCATTAATATTTACTACCACACACTAAACATATATATAGGTTTTTTACATGGACATTTTTCATCAGTTGTTGGGTATGTCGTGTTTGTAATTTTTATTTACTATTTACACGATTGGTATCTAGTGAATTTTATAGGATGTGTTGCTTTAAATGTTTCAATTATTTTTGGCACCAAAAAAGTTTTTTAAATGCAAAACTAACTGTTGTTCAGGGTTCTGATGAAGTCTGTACAAGCAGATGAAAGCGCTTAACCCTGGTCTTTGGAGTGTTTACAATAAACTTGTGTTTTTTCCTGTACAAGCTGTGGATCCTTTGCACTGTCTGTGTTGTGTTCATCGTTGGTTTCGCTTTACTTGGGATTATTAAGCAATGTGAGAGGAGTTTTATACCTCTGTACTGCCCACAGTTGTGGATGTCTCCTTTGTTCTTGTACGCTGGTGTGAGCATTCTCCAGTCATCTGGGATACGTCTATCTCTCCACACTGCTATGAGTACCCTCAGGAGCCATTTCTCCCCTATCTCACCCAGCATCTTTTTCATATCTGGTGTGACCTCAACTGAGCCTGCTGCTTTCCCTGACTTCATTTTCCTTACTCTGTTCTTACTTTTTCTAGGGTGGGCTTCTCTTCTTCTCTTATTGTAGGCTGTGTCTGGGGCAGTACATCTTCTGTGGGGATTTCTTCATTCGGAAGCAGCTGGAAATACTCCTTCCATTTGATGTCCTGTGGACAGGTGAGCAGGTTGCTGCTGGTATCCCTTATGAAAAGTGTCTGACTATCTTCTTTATCTTTGCCTTGCAACCTGATGTAGTTTGTCTGTGCCACCTACTGAGTCACTTTCCAGATGTTGGTAGAGTGCCTCTGATTCCCTGTTCTTTGCTATTACAACTCCTTTCTTAGCTTCTTTGTTAGCCAACCAGTATTTCTTCCTAGCCTGGTCGGTCTTTTCTGTTTCTCACTTTTTCCTGACTTCTTATTTCTTTTGATGACTTCCTGGACTTCTGCATTGCACAACCAGCTTTCCTTATGTACCTTATTTTGATATTTGGCTCAGCGACAAATCATTTCTGTAGTCCTCACACATGCGGTTTTGAGGCACTGCCATTCTTTTTCAGCTCCACCTATTTCTTCCTGTTTTTGGGGCACTAGAGCCCTGAGTAATTCCTTCAACTGTTTTGCTTTCTCTTCAGTCAACTTCTAGGTCTTCTCTGACAACAGTTTGCAGCTGATTGTGGAAACCAGTGGTTTATGCTGTGGGTCGACTGTTTCACTGGAGATGACTTTGAAATCATTAATTCTACCCATCATGCCTTTTCCTTACTAGGAGGAAGTCTACTTGAGTTACATGTTGGTCACTCTTGTATGTAATCTTGTGATTGTCTCTCTTTCTGAACTATGTGTTGGCTACTATCAAGCCATTTGCCAGACAGAACTCTATAATGGCCTCGCCTCTGTCTGGACCGATATGTGGATGTGCATTCAAGTCTCCCATTATCAACACCAATTTATATTACCCTGCTTATCCCACACCATGTCCTCCTCCTCCTCAGTAGTAGTCTGTGGATCTGAAGCCAAGTGGCTTTGCTGCACTAACCTTCCATCTTGCCCTTTCATCTTGTCTCTTGCATACATAGGATATCCAGCCCTCCTCTGTATCCTCATCCACTTACAAGCTGCATCTTATCAGTGGATCTACATTAAGAGTAGCAATTCTCAGTTCATGTTTTGGTGACATTAGTCAAGATGACAAAATCTAGTCCTTCATAAGTTCTTCTCTGCTTTATTTCTTTACAACTAGGTCCCCGGGGGTACCCATGCCTCTTTTGTCTCCTTGTTGTCATACGCCATTTACTTTCCCTTCTCCTGTAAGTTGACAGCACAGGAAAGTTCTTACACTAGTAAAATTAACATACAGACTCCGCGGTAGTGGTGCTGCAGTAGCATTGTTGCTTCACAGCAAGACGTTGTTCCATTCGATTCTCAGTTAGAGCGTCTTCTGTGTGGAGGCATGCGTGAATGGGCGTGCCTTCGTTGAAGGTTGTGCATCAGGGCTGGTAACTCGGCACGTAAAAATCCGCTATCAGACATTAGCGGACCGGAGTTCCGCTGTGGCGACCCCTTACCGGGATAAGCCGAAAGACACAACAACAACAACAGACTATATACCTGTGATACCTGATGACCCATTGCTAAGGGAATTATGCCACAAAAACTTGGGCTTACACTCCTTCTAGCTGATGTTTGCTGCCCCCCACACCAAAAATCAGACTGCACCAGGATTCCTAAACAAAATCTGCAGATCCATCAATCTTATTAATGAAGTGTTGCACCACTATTAGTTACCGAGTAATTTTAATAGCCCTTCTGTTACAGAAAGTGACACTCTTCCTTTTTGCCACTGTAATCTGTGTATTATTATTAAAGCTTCACTCCTGTCTGATGCATGCTACTGAGCTCTCTATAGCAAGTAAACATTACTAACCAGAGTCATAAAAAGCCAATAAATACTCTTTCGACAAATGCAAATTTCTGCTAACCACCATTGAAGAAGCATTTTAAAAACTCACACTGTCTGTTTGGAGTGACACCCCTTCTAAATAGTTAATTGTTAGTGTTGTCTGTGATTTCAGGAGGGGTGCATATGATCATTATCAAAATGTCTGACTGAAAATATTGAATAACAAAAGTTCTTTACCCACATGACAGCTCTTTCACTCACCCATGCTGTAGTTCCTCTTGTTTAGGTGTGTGTGAGTTCTTCTATATACAGCTTATCATTTTATCTACACTAATGACATTTTTCAGTGTCTCCAGCAGAACCTCGAAATGTGACCCCTCTTTTTCTGTCTGTCCATCTTCCTCACTTGTTGAGAAGGATAGTCTTTTCGAGTTCCATACTTCCTCTTTTCCTATTATGCCCTATTCTCAAAACCCATTGTCTATACAGTGAACAATAAATTCCCTTCAGTATAATCAATTTCCTAATCTACAAACTTTAATATCACTGTAATACCTTTCCTAATCTTATCTTTCAATGTATAATTCTTGAGTAGTTTTCATTTCTTACTTGACTGTTCTAATATGTATTAATTTCCTTCTATAGTTTTCTTTATGTGTTCTGACATGTCTAGCTATTGTAAATCCTATGCTTTAAAATTTTTTCCCCATTCACTTCATAGATGATCTTCTGATATACATCTGTTATTAACTTGCATAATGTCTCCTTTATGATAGCTACTTTGAAATGTATTCCAAGTACATTCTGTGTAAACATGTTTTTATGCAGTCTGACTTATTTTTTCACCTCTTTACCCCAAAACTGACTCAAGTCTTAACTGAGTCATTCAACCAGTTAACAAATAAATACATAAATACAGATGTTCTTCACACTGATCACTGCTGCAGTAGTAGCCCATACTATATGGGTTATGTCCTGCCAAGCACATAAAAGCCATACAGCTTTCAAAGCTTCAGGGCATCTTCCATGTACCCAAACCATTAGTCAGTTTAAACTGAGCTAACTAAAAGTTAGGTTTGGATGCCAAGCTCTTTAGAGCTTTCCTGATGTTAAAGAAAGTAATCCTATGTGGACATTTCAAGATCGATGATCAATTAATGTTGTTCCATTGCTGGGCAGATAAATTCCTTCCAGAAAAGAACATTCCATTTTATTTTTATAACAGAAAACTTACTTTTTCAGTATAAAGTATTATATTTTATCTAGGAAAAGGTGTTTTTATTGACTGTTTTGTGACGTTTATTATAAATAAGAGTGTCCCTTTTTACTTTTATGGTAAAATTAAGTTAGATCTTAGTTAAAACTAATTTTTATGTGGAGCAACTGGTGTTATTTTATCTTTTGTGGCTGGGGTAAGTGTTTATAGTGCTTATTACTGTGCTTTATTGGAAAACATTTATTTTTTACTACTTACCTCTTTTACCAGCTGTTACTGCTAAACTTCCACAGGAATCAGGCATCTTTTTTTCTGCTTAACCATGGAATAAACTATTAGTTCCTTGATTGTACATTCTTCCAGCCACAAAAAGAAAGACTGTTAAGCAACCACCACAGCAGCCTGATAGTTTGCCTCTTTCAAAGGTAGATGACTCTGCTATGGCCTAAGTTGGTTCCTCGCACCACTCATCTTTTTTCTTGGGTACTACTAGTATAGTTCCTACACTCACCATGGACCAGGGGTTAGACATGTCCTCTGTGGCTGTTGGTGGGGCCTTGTCAGGCAAGGGAGAGCTACTGTTGCTGGTTCTGGGAGAAGGAGCAGGAAATGCCTCTCTGCTTAGCCAGAAAACTATGTCCATCCCTAGTTAGGTGTTAGCTGGCAAATCTGGGCTTGTTTCTTCAGGAATTCATGTACAAAATATAAAATAAATATATGTCTTTTCCTGTCTCAGTGACACTGGAGAGGAGTAATTTATTAGGCTTAGCTCAGGGGTTTATTGCAGGCTCTTGAGCCTTCTATCTGGCTGGTTCTGGTAAAAGAAAAAGGGATTCTTCTTTTCCTAAAGAGATTCAAGAGTTTGAACATCAAAAGGAATGTGAAGGGACAGATTTCTGATTCTGATTCTGAGTAGAGTGATTTCTGATTGTTCCTGTGAAAGTTTCTCTTTCTCTTAGTCTATTTCCACAATTAATCTGTTGTCTCAGTATGGGAAAATATTGAGATTTCTCAGTCCATCAGAAAATATGATTTTGTTACAAGTGAAATTTTCAGAACCTACTCCTAATCCCCCTGTTCCTTCTGCTTTGAGGATCTTTTTTTGTCACAACCTGCAACATCTCTTGACAGTTAGCCTGTTCCCCCCTGATAAAAGCAAATAGATTATATAAAGTTCTCCATCTTTTATTTTTTATACACTAATCCAAAATGTTACCCAGCAGCTGCAACTTTGGGGAAAACCTGTGGCTGTTGCTAAGCATTTTGTTAATATTGATTCCTCTTCCTCTGACAAGGATGGAAAGGCTTTGGAAAGTTTGGGAAAATGTATGCTTCTGCAACTCTTGTTTTTAGAATTCTCAGCTGTCAGGGTCATATTGTAGTTTGTCCTGGCAACCTGTGAGATTATGTGGAATGCTTTAGCATTAGTTTCTTTTTGTGAGGAGAAATCTCTTTTGTGTAATTTGGGTTCTGCTGTTTCTCATGGCACTACCCTTTGTTTAAAATGTGTATATGATTTTGCTGATGCAACTTCCAGGGCTGCTGCCATTGGAGCTGATATGAGGAATTTTACCTAGATGCATTCACAAAACCTCATAGAGGATGTCAAAAATTAAATTTTGAATTCTCCCTTGATAAAAAAACTTGTTTTGGTCCCTCTGCTGCAGAGAGGTAAGTAAAAAGTGTGATGAAAGAGGGAAGTTAACTCAAGGGATCTCCTAGATTTTTCAGCCCTCCTTCAAATTTTGAAGAAATTTTTATGCTGTTTCATCTTATTTCAAAAAAAATAAATAAATAAAATAAATAAATAATGCCAGCAGTGGCTGGGAGGTTCAGAAAAGAAAGCAGGACCCCCCCTACCAGGACAGAGGACAGCCTAATATATCTGAATGACTATGTGAAATACTTTCCTTTTCTTCCCACTCTGGCATTTCCTAAATCCTCCAGAACATGTGAACGTCCATTTCTCAATTTGGCAATAGATTCTTTCCAGCAGATAGGTTTTAAGAGCAATCCATCAAGGCTATAGATGGTAGTGGAGTCTCTCGCTTCTTCTCAGGAGATTCCTCCGCAACTGCCAGATCAGACTCTTCTTTTGCCTCCTGTCATCCAGCATTTACTAGTTCAGGGGATGATATAAACTGTCCCTTATCCTTGTTTAGGATCAAAGATTTTTGTTGTGCCAAAGAATAGACCCTCTTGGAGTTCAGTTCTGGACCTTTCTTTTCTGCACCAGTTCGTGATAGTGCTCACGTTCAAAATACAGCCACTTCACAATTGTTAAACCTTTATTTCCCACTTGAGTCTCCCAACGATCTTGGATTTAAAAGATGCATATTGTCACATTCCTATAGATCCAGATTTCAGTCATTTATAAGGTTTTGTGTACCTGGATCACAGTATCAGTTGTCTGCTTTACTCCACTGCTCCAAGTGGGTTTATAAACTGTCTAGCTTCTGTAATAGCCTACTGCAGACTGCAGTATGTTCATGTTTTTCCTTATTTAGACTTGCTTATTTTTGCACTCTTTATTGGAGTGTCAGGAGTCTCTCACTTGGGTAAGGGCAGAAGTCTTTTTTGTCTCCTTCTCACAGGTTGGTTTTATTAACATGTCTGCTGGACACCTCAGTTAAAGTAGATTTTCTTCAACAGGAAAAAAATAGATATGTATTTATATCTATTTATGTGTTTTTTTTTATTTAGACTTCAGTCCCAGCAAGGGAATTCCTTAGGATTCCGGGTCTCATGTCATCTGTTACTCATAATTCCTTTTGCAAGACCCAGATGAGAAAGATACAATGGTACCTGAAATCTTTTTGGTCCCACAATATACATTCTTTGATTTTCCAATTACAAGTATAGGATTTGTAAAAAGAGATTATATGGTAGAGACACCACATCTCTCACAATTTGGGGCTCCCATTCTCCCCTCCTTTTCCAGCTTAGTCACAATAGATGCCTCCGACTTTGCTTGTGGACCAGTGTCATTGGGAATAAAAGTGAATGGTGTTTGGATGAAAAAATACAGATCAAAACACTTGAACATAAAAGAGATGTTAGTTCTCATAAATTATCTGAAATCTCTAAATTATCCCTAAGCTCAGGAACCTCTGTAAGTGTTTACACACAACACCACAGTGATGTGGTACGTTAAACACTGGGGGGGGGGGGGGCAGATCTTACCCTCTACACAGCCTAGCCATGGTAGCTTGGGCTATAGCTTGTCAACACAATTTCACTCTACAGGCATCATACGTACCATCAGAGCAAAATTGTGTGGCACACAAGCTGAGCAAGACTAGGACAGACTGTCACAAATGGAAACTGAATTAAGGATTTTCCAGGAATTGTTCCTGCCTTGGGGAACACCTCCAACAGATCTTTTGACTGCCACTCAGATGGCAAAGTTCTGCTCCAGGCCTGGATAATGTATCCTTTTTCTTTTCCTTGGACAGGAATGTTCCTGTCTGCTTTCCCACCCTTTCCACTAATACCCAGGATCATTTTCCACTAAAACCCAGGGTCATTCTGAAGATTTAGAAGGGCTATCCAAGATCACTGTGGTAACTCTCCTTTGGCTCAGGCAACAGTGATTATCCCTTCTTTTGGAAATGACCAGGTACAATTACCACAAGCTTCCTCGCAGCCTGGTCCTGCACACACAGAACAAGAGCTTTTTTGATACATCCTAACTCCAAACAACTGAATCTTATTGCCTCATATTAGAATCTTAATGCCTTTTAGATACCTTTTTTCCTCAGGATTTGCAGGAGATATTAAAGGAGACAAGAAAACCTGCTCCTAGAAAATTATTTATTAGTGAATGGAAAAGTTACCTAGTTGATGCCAAGGAAGAAACCATCACCCATTCAGGAATTACGTTTCTCTGGTTTTGCATTATTTATGTGAGCTATTATCCTTTGGCTTGTCTTAGTCCTTCATTAAGGTTCATTTGTTGGCCATATTAGCATCTGCCCTTGGATCCCCATCTTTCAATGCAATTTTATGTAAAAATATTTTTGCAAGGTGTGTTGCATACCAAGCCTCCTAGAAAACAGGTGAGGGCTTTCTCTGAGCTTAATTTTTTGTTAGAAAAACTAATCTGTGCTCTATTTGAATCATATCATTAGTCTGACATAAAGTTCTTAACATGGAAAACAGTGGTACGTATTGCTCTAACCTCTGGAAGAAGATATCTGCACTGCAAACTCTTAAATTGTGTCAATTTAAATTGTGTCTCCTCTTTCAATTTTTCCATAAAGATATGGTTTACATGAAGACCAATTATTTATTTATGTCTAAAGTGGTTTCTGAGTTTAATTTGAACCAAGTTACCCATCTCCATGTCTTATTTCCAGAACATAAAAATGAGGGAGAAAGATTACTCCAAACCTTATTCTTTCAGGAGCTCTGATCAGTTGTCCATTTCTTGTGGAAGTAAAAAAAAAAGAAAAACCTGTGACATAAAGAGACTATTTCCAAGTGGTTGTCTCATGCCATTACCTTTTGTTATACTCACCATAACAAGATGATTCCAGGTAGTGTCAATAGTATTTCTACCAGGACCTTAGCTTTATATGTGGCATTTTGGAAAGGGATAGATTATCGAAATATTCCAGAAGCAGCAACTTAGGGCTCTGTGCAATTTTTCCAAAGCACTATAAACTAGATTTCTTCCTCGTGTCTTGGACAGACTTTGCTAGGACCATTCTCCAGGGGTTCCTGGACTCTCATTCTTCCTCCTTCCAGTCAGTGTAAGCTATGGTAATATAACTATATGGCTAAGACTATTGTAGCAGTGATCCATATGATGAACATACTACAGCTGTGTAAGTAAACTTGCCAAAACTTTCAATGGCTGAATGATCACTATTGCAGTATCCACTCCTTTCCTCCATCCATCTTAATTTTTTATGTTTTTGTTTCCAAGATGAAAACTTTTATTTTCATAACCTTGTATCTTTGTCTGGTTGTTAGCCTCCTTCTCCTGTTGGCTTGAAAATTCTAAAGGGCTTGTCACCCAAACCTGTCTTTTTAGTCAGCACAGCTCGAGCTGACTAATGTTTTAGGCATGTGGAAGGTGCCATGAAGCTTTGGAAACAGGCCAGCTATTACCTCCTTGACAAGATATAACCCCCCTAATAACTAAGGCTACTGCAGTAGTAATCATTTGAGCATCTACTGTTATGGTAAGTTCACTTATACAACAGAGCTTCTATCAGGAAGCCTTCCATGATTTGAATCTTTCTATTCGTTCTCTAATTTACCTTTCACTGATAAAGTTATCAAGAAGGTAGTATTCACACAATTTCCATCTCATCTAACTGTGTAGGATCTCATGGACCTGTATGCATCTGTTTTTTATATTCTGCATAGCAATAAAACTGTCATATCTGAATAAAATGTTCCTCTTGCCATGAGATCATTGTTTTGGCTCCTTACTGCTTTTCTTTGAGCTGTATGTAGCATTAGTCAACATCAACTATGATATCTTGACTGATCATCTTCTCCTTACATCAGTCACTTTTCTGACTTTCTAAATTGGTTTGCATCCAAGTGGTCTGGAGATTCCAACATCAAAGTTTCAGGCCATAACCCTTGTTCTTCCCATTTGTCGTACACAGTCTGTTATAGTTACCACTATTTATGATCCACCTTGGAGCTCTGATTAGAAGGTGAACGTTAACTTAACACTGCTCTGCACATGACACATGCGAGTATATGGCAAGTCCAAATTTCATGAAGAATGATGTGGGAGCTGTTCATCACTGCTTATTATGTAAGCAATTAAAGGCAACCAGTCCAAGACTGAGGCTGTGTCATTACATGTAAATTTTCTAATTAATAGAAAAAGATCTTTATTGATTTTGTTTCAAGCAAATAGACTATGCATGTACATTTATATATTCTATACAAACACACACCCACACACACACACACACACACACACACACACACACACACACACACTCACACACACACACACACACACACACACTCATATACACACTCACACACACGCATGCATGTGCACACACACACATAAAATCTATGTTGGCATTAATAACCTTGAACTGAGTGTCATGGCTCTTACAATGTTTTCTAGCATGATCTTGAAGCTTGTTTAATATTTATATGCAGCAGTGCAGTTATGCAGTTGGCAAAAAATCAAACTCATCTATTCAATACAATCATCATACAAATACAATTTTCTACAAAGTGGGAAACACCAGTATACCAGTTATTATTGGTATTCTCCAATTTTGATTTCTGTCAACAATTAAGTCAGATGGATGCATCTTCTTCAATGACATTCTAAAATATCATATATACCCCAACTACTGTCTCTTCCATTCACAGTTTCTAGGCATTGTAACACTATCCTCTCAATAAATTAGTACCACCATATACTTAATATGGATTCTTTTCATATGAAACTCTTTCCTTGTTTGTTTTTAATGGCACATATTCAAATTTAACCTTATTTTATTTATTTATTTCATTTGATATCTGAATAGGTAGACTGGTCCTAAGTCACTTTCCAACAGCAACCCTGGCCAAGGAGACAAGACGTTATACATTGATATAGCAACAGGAGATTATAATGTGCATTTTGTGTTTTACAAAAAGAATCACACAATAAAAGTATAATAGTAAACACAGGGTATGTACATGCAAATAGCAATACATACTATATCTATAATATCTTGCATATGACTAAACAAGCAGAGGTAGACTCTTAGCTTATTAAAGGGCTCTACAACAGATTGATCCTGTCCCTACAGTGCCAGGCTATAGTGGATGCTAGGTGTGTAGGTATGTAACTGACAATGGAAGAAAGACAGCATGAACTGAAAAAATAAGATAGATAGGGCTGAAAAAAATCAATACTTTATCCTGGATCATGGTTGCATTTACATATGCTGTCTTCAGTGAGATACTTTGTCAGTTGAGTTTAAAGCTCTTAAGATTAGACACTAAGCTGACATCTTCTGGGAGTGAATTCCAGCAAGCTGGCACTTGCCATTTCAGTACTTCCTTCCATCTATCCTCGAAACACTTTATCAAGAAACAGACAGGAAATAATGGAAGACTTATTAGATCACATGCTCATCATTGGACCACTGTTGCAGTAATGCTGACAGGCGGCATGTTTCCTGCCAAGGATATTGTATGTCTGGTGAGTATGGCAAAGGTTAGACACTTCTTCCTTATGTGCTGTGTATCAAACCTTAGAGTTAGATGTGAAGGCTATGTGCTGGAAGTATATATGAGCACAAAAATCCTCACAGCTTTCTTGCTACCACTCTGGGAGCAAGACTCCACCTCTAGCTCAGTCTGTCAGCAGCACAAAAGGATGCGGTTACCTTTATAAGGGAAAGCTATGTAACCCATTGGAGATCCTTCCTCATTTTTGAGGTAAGATATAGAGCAGCCAAATAAAGGGAAATGGCAGAATATGCTAATAAAAGCATAAAGAGACAAAGGACATGCTAATTTACCAATCCAACATGGTGGTGATATTCAGGAAGCTATAAAGCAATTGTGTATACTCGATGCAGACTTTTGCCATGTACACCAAAACTCTTTGGAATACAGGCATGATTACATTCAGGAAAAAAACATATTAAAGGTCGCTGCTGCTGTTATTATGTTGTGTGCATAAGAGGCTTTAAATCAAGGTGTTACTGTTGATGCTGCCAACCATGGGTAAGAAGAAGGGGGTTTAGACCTTATTTGACTTATCATGGACTACATGGAACAGCAACTGTTGAGAGATACAGGGTGGACAGGGGAAAACTGGAGGAAATATGCAACCACTACCACCCTCACCTCAATCTCCATCGAAATAATGAAGAATCCATCCCAGAAGAAACAAAGGTATGTGTAGAATTATGTATACTAGCTACTGGTACATACATTCCAGAGACTGACAGGATATATTGATCATATCATAGGCATCAGCCTCTAGAATATTACATCATTTTTTAAATGCAATTCTACTACATGCAAGAGAGCATATCTGTTTCTCACAAACACCATAGGAGACAGCAAGAACTGTGCAGGAATTTTATCTAACAGCACACTATCCTGACGTTTTGAGGGCCATAGACTGCACACACCCATAGAAATAAAAGCCCCACCAGGGGAACAGGGAAGGAGGTACATCAACAGAAAAGGTATGCACTCTATAAACTGTCAGGTTGTCTGTTATACCCAAGGGATCATCTACAGACAACCCAGGCAGTTTCCATTATTCACACATATGGCATACATGTGAGCTGTACACTAGGTTTTCTAGAGGTTACATTCCTCAAGGGTAGCTAGTGTGGGATGTAGGTTATGCACTGGAGCCCTGGGTTATGGCACCCATGAGAAACCCACACAACCCCATTGAGCACGGATACAATGAGACCTACACACAAACTAGGAATATTGTAGAACATGTCTATGGTTTGCTTAAATCAAGGTTCAATTGTCTAGACACATCAAGAGATGCACCGCAGTACAACCCAGGCACCTGTGCCAAAATAATTACAGTCTGTGCCATATTACACAATACAGTTCTCAGGAAACAGTTTTATACAGTTTTAACAAGGACAGCAAGGGACAGGACCATAGTTTCAAGGACTGCAGGCAGGGCCAGCAGCATCATCAGCAGGTACAGATGAGGAGTCTGAGGGAGAACCACCAGCTGCAGATGGTGCTGGCAGATGCAGGTGTGCACAGCATGCCCTGGCTCTGGCTAAGGATAGTACACACAATCATTACCTAGCTTAAAGTCTAAGATCCTACACATATACACATAGGAGAACTGATACCTGTCAGACACCACAACATTTACTTAACCATGCAATCATTATTTTCTGATAGCATCAGACAGGGACAACCCCTAGGACACAATTCCAACCTGTAGTTATGATAATGTAAATCTGGAACCTGTAAATAAAAAAAAAAAACACAAGTTGTATAACTGATTACTCTCATATGGAAATATATATATTCCCCTAAGCAGGCCTTTTGTCTGAGGTGTACAGTTATGTCAGTAATATCTGTTCTGTAAGATGTCTGCAGCATACAGTTACGTGTTAGAAACAATAATTTGCATCAAGCATTTCAAATGACCACTGTCCATAAAATGTGGAACAGGTCAGATATACTCTAATTTGCACAACTACATCAGTAAGCAAGACTGAAGTACTTAATGCTTCCAATGCTGTAATGACAATTCTAACTGAAATAAGATGCGGTACAAGAATATAGCAGTAACCCACTCTATGATGCGGTACAAGAATATAGCAGTAACCCACTCTATGATGCGGTACAAGAATATAGCAGTAACCCACTCTATGATGCGGTACAAGAATATAGCAGTAACCCAGTCTATGATGCGGTACAAGAATATAGCAGTAACCCACTCTATGATGCGGTACAAGAATATAGCAGTAACCCACTCACAAATGAGTAAGAACAAGAAATCAATAACTGTATCTGCAATACATATTGATAAATCCAATCTTGTGAATTAGCAAGCGTCAACCATCCGCTGTGTACATCAGACTTGTATGCAACCTGAAGTCACAAAGACATGTGCAAAGGCAAAGGTACAGCCATCATCATTTGCACATGGTGGGGGGGTGCATAGGAGGGAAAGGCTGACACTGAAGAAGTGAGTGTGTGCAAGTAAGAAACATGTATTTCTTAAGAGTATACAGCATTCAGGGCCAGTAACAACAGATGTATAGCAATCAAAAAAGCAGAAAACCATCGAATGGTTTCATTACTAATAGGAGGAAGGACATTACTATTACATGGTACTTTCTCTGTGTTAAGTTTACAATATGCATTAGGTGTTAAATCTGATTCACATGAATAAAAGCTACTATAATTTTCATCAGCTTCCATAAAAGAATCAACCATATTATATTCATTGCCCTTATAAAAAAAAATAATAAGATAGATGTAATTTGCATACAAATTTAAAAATTTCTATTTTCTTTTCATATAATCTAGGCAAAACAGTCAGAATAACTTCAATCCTTTGTTTAACACTCTTAATTCTAAATCAGTGAAATTAACATCTGTTAAATTAACAGCATAACCAGAAATTTCACTTCACTGAATTGTCTTTTTTTAATTCCATTTACCTTATTTTGTATGTTTAAAGTCTTGTCCATTGTCCCTATGTTGTTCAGGTTTATTCCATAACCTCTTGCGACCTCCTTTTGAATTTGGTTGATTCTGAAAATGCTGGTACATATAGGTTTTATTCCCTGCTCTGGGTAAGCGTGGATAGTCCCTTTGATCATTACTTTCATATTCTGTTGAAGACGCTGCATATTCCGTGGATGAACACAAGTTGGACCTCCCTGTTGCTTCCGGTTCCTTTTGATATCTAATGTGTTAATGTATTCATGATCGTTTGATGGCTTCAAATGCATTATACATTCATAGCACCTCATATACCTGATTAATTTGTTCTTTTTCCTTTTTATCAATTCATTTTCATGAGCTATCAATTTTTCATTAATATTTATTAGAAATTGCTCAACAACATTAGCACTAGTATGCCGTAAAATGTCTTGGCATACCTTCTTAGTCTCTTCCCTAATTTTTGTTCTTTTTAACAGGTCACACTCTATAATAATACTAATGCATTCAGTGCTGCACTTATGTCTTCCCTTGGCCACTCAGCTGAGATTTCAACTCTATAGCTGTGCCAGAGGGGAGTCTTATTGGGGATCTAGAGAAAGAAGAAAAAAACAGCCACAGACTGACTGTGGTCTCTGTGTTTTCTTAAGGGAAAATGGACTTTAATGTGTCTGTACTTGTCAGGCTTCCAGTGTGTATGCCCCCCACGGTTATCAGTGGTAAGAATTGAGGCTCCTTGATCACTGGGCCAGTGCTGGGGTGTCACAGCCTCAATGACAATAAAGCATTAAATAACCCCTGAGTAAAGGCCTGCCACTCACTTTGTGGATCCCTAGGAGCAGAAGAGACATGTTTTGTTTTCTGTTTCTTTTTTAAGGGAATGTCCACCCTAGAAAACTGAGAAGGCTGTGACTCAGGACAGCATTTGGAAACCATAATATAAACTTCTTCCCTAAGAAGAATCTGTGAAACCCCACTGGACCCCTTGGAAACAATCAACTGTGGTTCCTCCTGAACATGTGAAATGGATGCCTGCAAAGCCTCATCGGATGTGTTGCCCACAAGATCCTCACTGGCCTCCAATCCGGACGTGGCAGAGAAATCTGACAACACAGCCAGGTGAGCCTCCGGGTTTGTAACAACCATGGGAGAAATACCCTGCAGTGGCTGGACAGCGGAACATTCCGATCTTACCTTTTTCACCTTCTTCTTCTCTGATGGCTGACCCTCAAGGCAGGAAGTTCCTTCCATTGTATCTTTAGCAAGCAGCCTAAGATGCTGATTCTCAAGATACAAAGAAAGGGAAGGAAACCTACTATGAAGGATTTTGGGATGAATGTCTGACAAACTGAGCAAGATGTATGGTCGTGAGAAGCTCCTAGGCAAAAAAGTCACTTATCGTGGCAGTCTTTATGAGTGATCTGTCTCCCACACTGGCATTTACCCTTCCTGGATGACATTAACCCTAAACAGCACATAAAATTCAAGAAAAAGAACCACACACAAACTGGGTACTTATCTAAAATGGTGAGGACATCAGCAAACAGGAGAAATCACTGAAATTGAAAAATGCTGTAACACTGGCAAACATTGACTTAGGCAAACAAACCAATGGTTAGAAATAGTGTTCAGACAGGCAACAAAGAAGTTCTGAGGATGGTATGCCTGAATGTCACTTTTATGCCCTATGCTGTGCAAGGAGTTTTTGGGTAATGTTCAATGTACCTTAAAGCAGTGGTAGGCTTTGGTAGACTGGCCGGACATCAGGCTTCCACAGCAGGGAATCCCATATGTGATGAATACTACAGTGGTGAATGTAAGGACATTGCAAAATATCTTTTTCATCACTACTTAAATTATTATTATAGTAATGGGAAGACTGACCAAGAGAAAAGATATCACGTCTACATAAGTTGTCAAATGCATTAATCAGTGGGACACAAGGGGAGTAAAAGTACTTTTTGTCTTAATGACATTCATGCGTGGCACGTTGTTACCATTATTTTCATTAAAGAGGACAGACAGATTTCATTTTCTAACAAAGAGCTTTAACTCCAGCAAAGTATTGCTAACATTAAATCTAGATGTAGGCATGAAAGAAAAACTTCTTTCAAACCAGTTAAAATGAGCATCAGTGACCTAACCATTTCAATAATTAAAGATTTACCCCATTTTTAGAAGTTAGGTATGAATTACTGTCAGTATTGTATCTTCTAACTGTTAACAAAGCCACCATTGAGTGACTGTAATAATTTGTCCTTAACTATTCTGCAGGAATAACATCGCCCAGTTCTAATGTATACATATAGAGTTGTAGGGGCCTCTCCTATCCATTTTATCAGATAAAAATTATGGGCAAATAAAGTATATCTGATGTAATGAATTCACATACATGGAGTGCAACAGCTGTGATGACAGTTCCACTGCGGTGCATGTGATTTGTAGCCATACAGTTAGTTGGAGGAGTTGTACAGCATGATGTTTTATTCTTGCATAGGGAATCATTTTGTGTGAACATACTGACATCACACAAGAACTGTTACATCACATCAGTATTATCCTTTGATAAGTTGAATGAATGCATGTAATAGCATGTTTGGATTTCATGGCAGGAGAAAATTTGCTCTATCAATGTCATGGTGAGAGTGCTCCTGTGGGACATGTACATGAGTGTGTTCCAATTCCTGGGTGGTATGTGTACAAAAATACAGAGAAATCTTTCTTGACCTATCATTGATATAGGACTGATCTCAATTGTGTACACATGAGCATAGTCAATTATTTGCCATCAGTCTGGCATGCTACTATGACATTCATTATTAAGGACCCCTTCTTAATTCATACATTGATTTCAGTTGTTTGTAACAATATCCATTTCTAACCCCTGTGATAGATGCAGACAATGCACAGCTCTGCAGCACAAATTGCATCATAGTCTGGTGATTGCATCTGTTCCTATCTGTCTGCCCAATAACTGTGCCAGGCAGGAGTGCCTTAGATAAGGGTATTAGATATGGCACATTCTGCTCCCACATTTGTAAAGCCATACACTCCTACATATGGGATCTATGCCCATTAGAATATTAAAATGCATAATTATCTTCAAGGGCAATTCTCCTCATATATATGTGTTATGCCTATTTCTGTGGCATACACAATTAATATGCAGCTCAGTGGTAACATTAATGGGACGGGTTAAATTCCTGTGAAAGGATATTGTCGTTTCCGAGTCATTCTTATCTTCCAACATATTCTGTTGGCAACATGCACTCTATGCAGATATCCCCTAATATATGTACTGTCCTTGCTAAATGTCATCTCAACACAGCATGCTAATCACATTTATATCTCATTTACTTCCTTCCATTTCATTGTTACTTTGTGTAACTATCACATCCTATAATATTACATCTATTTTTATTTACTTATATTTGATCAGTAAGTGTGACCACCATTAATTAATGTGACTTACATATTGCATAATATTATTACTACAAAATTGTCTTTGTGACATAAGCACATTTAAATAAATTATCTTTGTACAATTTGAATATGTATCTTCCCATTTTATGTATTGCTGTATACATATCTTTAAGTTCTGTTCACATTGTCCTCAGTACACTTTCCCTGCCTAATAACCCTTTTATTGTAGTTGCCTTGGCATTACTCTCCCATCTTACTTATTTCTGCAGTCATGTTTGATTTCTGTGCACAGTGAACATAGAACACTTGCCCTGCCTGGTACAGCTTGCATTATATGCCCTATGCAACTTTTTGTGATGTCTGCACAAACACGGCTAACAGATTTCCCATAGACAAGCTTGTTTGTTTATTGTGTGTCTTCTTGTGCTACTCAACATGTTTTCATAGCTGCCAACACTGTTGCTAGCCATAAAAATGTACTTGTATTCATGTAAGCATGATAAACAGCATGCATATATGGTTAGTGCCACTGCTCATCCTACAAACAGCGAAACATAGTGTAGGCTTCACACAAAGTCTGCACAACTGTTCATGAATCCCAGGAATGTATATGTGAGCCCATTATGTAGAGCATGTTAATGTTTCTCACAATAAACAATGTTCATTAAAGACAGTATCTGCATCTCATTAAAAAGTATGTCATTACATTTAACAATCATAGTGATGTTACGTTGTCCTGTGCACACATATGTATTTGTTGCACAACCTATGATGCACAGTAACATCTCTTCTAAGCATTGCTTTTTACAAATAATCCAATGTCCAATTTCATATAGGTATTGTCTGTCTTCAACTATGTCAATTGCAACTACTGCATTGCTCTAGATTGTGTAATCTACATAGGTAGGTTTGATTTTCAACATGGAAGGTGTGTGTGTGTGTGTGTGTGTGTGTGTGTGTGTGTGTGTGTGTGTGTGTGTGTGTGTGTGTGTGTGTGTGTGTGTGTTTGTGTGCGAGACTGTGTGTATCAGTGACACTTAGTGGTGTTTCCACTTCTCCTGGGAATAATACATTTAACTGTTATCACAACTCCTTTATCACAGTTTTTACAGACACAGCGTCTCTGAAACACATTGATGAAGTCATCCTACCAAAAGTGCATGCTGTCCCCTTAAGTGTCAGACATCTCCTCTACTTGCGACTAATGCACTGCGCACTAGATTGTCTAACTTAGGTATGTGGATCAATGCCCAAAATGGAAGACTTGTGTGTGACTGAGTTTATCACTTCTGAAAATAATACATTTAACTCTTGTCACAGCTCCCTTATTCCAATTTTTCACAGCTATATCCTCTATGAAACAAACTGATGAGGTCATCCTGACAAAGGTGTACTCTCTCCCCTTAACAGTCAGACTTATCTTGTGGTGCTTGCAACTATATAGTGCACTCTAGATTGTGTAAAATAAATAGGTAGCAGATTTGATGGAAGATTTGTATGTGTGTTTACAATGATTTCCCCTAGAAAGGATGCATTTAAATATTCACATAACTCCTTTATCCCAATTTTTACAGATACATTCTATCTGAAACACACTGATGATGTAATTCTGACAAAAGGGCACTCTCTCCTCTTCAGAATCAAACTTCTCCTGTCGCACTTGTGACTAGTACAGTATTGTCTAAATTGTGTAACTAGATAGGTAGAAAGATCAATATCCACTATGAAAGGTGTGTGTGTGTGTGTGTGTGTGTGTGTGTGTGTGTGTGTGTAATGCTTGTCACTGTCTCAATTTCCCCTAAAGAGGATACATTTAAATGTGCAAACAGTTCCCTTATTTCAGTGTTTACAGATATATCCTCTCAGAAACACGCTAATAAGGTCATCCTGACAAAAGTGTACTATCTCCTCTTAAGAATTTGACTTCTCCTGTGATGCTTGCTACTAGTACAGAGCTCTCTAGATTGTGTAAATAGATAGGTAGGAAGTTCACTGCACACCCATAAAAGATTTGCATGTGTATGTGTGTGTGTCTGCATGTGTGAGGATGTTAACAGTTAGGTGAGCATGTGCTAAATCCACCTGCAGTCTGGATAAATGTTTGAAAATTATAGATGACTCCACCATCTCCTAAACCCTCCTTTTACATCCACACCTTCACTGCAACACAAGGGCGTGCCTATGCATACTGTTTCTACTGTAATGATTACAGTTTTCTATGTATTATATAAACAAAACCTTGCTTTTTTAGGCAATACTGTTCCCACAAATTTGAAAAATAATGCTTCAAATAACAATGTCATGGGTTGGAACATACCCATTTAAGGTTTTTATTGGGAAAGTGATTCAACCATTTGCTTATTGTGGTGAGGGGAGAATGTGTCCATTCTTCAAATGGCAGATGTTTTGTGTGGCATCAGTAAGAGCACACTGTTAAATTATATTGTCTGTCTACACACCTGGTTTGACACACTAATGAGGTTATTGGTTTACAAATGAACTGAATGTATTTGAATGTCAATGTCAGACTTCTCCTGTGACACTTGCATGTCTTATACTGTTCTCTATAATGTGTAACTAGATGCATAAGATGTTTAAATACAGCAGTGCTTAACTTCTACAAGTGTGACTGCCGATGGTGTTAACATTGTTTTACACACATTTGTAACTTTTACAAGCCCTGATTTTAAAAATAATATTACCAGCTACATCTGCTTGGTAATACACTGCTGCTGTCATCCCTTCATAGATGCCATATGTCTCAATTATAGTCATTATTCCCTTGTGGCACAGGCTTTTGATAATTGGCTGTATAGAAGGTGTAAATGGATAATTAGGTTGTTCAATTCCAGCCCTGCTTCAGTAGTGTGACAGTTATTACTGACATATACTGTTGGCCTTATCACCAATTGCCTTTATGTATCTTTCTAATTATGATACTGAATTACAGTGGCATTCTGTGACAATAACCAATCCTAGCAATGCCAGGGAATATACCTTTTTGTCCACACAATGATTACAGACCCCTAACATACATGCAGTATGTCACACTTGGAGTGTTAATTGTCCTGTCTTGTGTGACTTTGATATTGTACTTTGTACATTGTGTTGTGGTGTCCATCTGTGGGTGTATTATATTGTATATACTATTCTGTAAAGACATAAATAATGTGTAGCTGTGTAGTGTTATTATGGTCTTCTGACACTTTTTAGCACAACCATCCAGTTAATAAAAAAGTGCCAATGTCATCCATTTAACTCTGCACTCTCTTAGTAGGACCTAAACATGGTCATCACTTACTTGCAATTCAGGCAATGATGTTTAGCTTGTGATCTTGAGTAGCTATTTGAAATACATCAGTTACTGCTCAGACTACACTGTGTTGGTGTTATTGTGACTGCACATGTCACTAACACTGTTATCAAGCACATTTGCTTTCTACAGATATAGATGCTGATCCCTCCTAGTAAAAGCTTGGACAATTTGTCACAAAGCAATGCTTTTATTCAAAGTAATGATGACATTTGCTTTTATGTTCCTTACATAACATATGGAGGAAGTGTTATCCTCTGGCAGGAGAGAATGAGACCACTTGCTGTCTGTTGTTGATGTACTACAGCAATTACAAGCACCTATAACCCTTGCAGAAATAACATGATATAATGCCTACACGTAACCACATATGTCACAATTGTACTAACATTTCTACTGTGGTGCATTCATCCAGTATACTATTGTCTACTGTCTGCTGTGAAATGCTCATGTGTTCAACACCACATTCAGTGCCTAATAGCATTGTTGCGCCTTCTACTGTAATGCGTGAATGACATGTACCACTGTTATAATGTGTCCACTTACAGTGTGAATCTGTGACATCTCTTTCATCTTAGATGTTGTTTACCACACATACATCTGATGTAATAAGTTAGCAAAGATTGATTTTTATACTAATTATAAGATTTCCACTGCAGTGTGTGTGGTTCATCCTGATTTTATTAGACAGTAGAGTCATTTGGCTTGCTGTTTGATTCTTGAAGGGGCAACGTGATATGAATGTACTGACATTACATAAACACCTTTGTATCAAGTCATTGTTGTCCACTTTCATGGTGGACAATGATATATCATCACAGGATGTGACTGCATGGCATTAAACTCTTTATTTGGGCATGTCATGCGGTAAGCGTTCCTGTGGCACATACTGGCTTTTATAGCATACCTACACAGCTAGACTGGTGCTCAATTCTAAGGCATGGTGTGCCCTATATGGTGGAAACAGCATGCATATCAAAGAAGCAGTCTTACTGTAATGCTCAATGTTGTGTGGACAGTAACTTGTGCAGCTCCCTTCTGGCATTGTGAACAAATCAGATTGCTCATATTATATTCATAGCACATACTGTCAGTACAGGGATCTGAAGAGAACCTTGCATGATAGGCAGAAGTTTGAATTGGGTAATATCTCTCTCAGACAAATGTGTCAAACAGTGGCTTACACACACTCAATGGGGCAGCTTTTTCAGGCATATTCATACCAAGTAGGTCATAATACACCTTATTTGCTATGATAACGCTGTACGTCCTTTGAGAGTATTCTCTCTTACATGACCAATACGCATATGCCTGTTGTGCCTTTGATTGTTATGCATTTCTCTGATACCTTTTTGGGTGTGTGCTCTAAAATGGCATGATATAAAATTTTCTTATGTCATTCCTTGCTCATATACATTACCTATTCACATACTGCATGCCTTCATCAGGATCTGTTTTTAATACTGCAATTGTTTCCATCACAATGTACAGTTTAATGGCAGATGTGTGAGCTCATAAATGTTTCTTGCTGTATAGCATGCTGCCAGACCATCAGAAAGTATGATGGGTCCTCTGTTACAACACTTTCTATTATATTGTTGGTGTTGAATTGTTGTAATGTTACTGTCCTCTGTAATTATATGTGAGCATGCCCAGTATTACTGTGTCAGACATGTTTGCAAATCAGCAATGGCAAAACTGGACTCCTGACATGTCATCCTCACTACCCTGACTTACCACCACTGGTAATTATTAAAATGCATATCATTAAACCCTGTCTCCTTATTGGTCGCTTATGCATGCTCTTTATCATTAGATTAGCATGCAGCATTTACATAACCATCCAACACTTGCTTGTTGGCTAAATTCTTGTAGGTGATAAACCCCTTTCCTATTGGTGCCACTGTCACTCCTTTACATAAAGATTTTCATTTCTGAGTTACCTGACATCTGTAAGGTCCTGTTGTTCTTGTCTACAAATGTTGAGATGGACAATACAATGGTACTGTCAGTTTGCATACATCACTTCCCTGTATATATATATATATATATATATACATAGATGCAATAACTACAGTCAATGCATTTATCCCCTAATGTATCTTGTGTCCTTGCTAACTATTATCTCAAGTCAGCATTTAATTAACATGTATATCACATTTTCACTTCACTTTGTTACACTGCAGCTTTATGCCCCATCACATCCTTTATCAGCATGCCAGTTATTATTTATGTAACTGCAGAAATGATTATTATATCCATGTTGCAAGTTTTATGTCAAAGATACTTGTTAAATACTTTCATCACATTTGCCTGTGGCATATGAGCACACTTCAGATAATTTCTCCTCTTCAACATTACTAAATGATTATATCACATTTTGTGTAACAATTTCCCTATTTCACTTCCCCTCATTCTGTATTCTTTCCTTGTACATGCTCTTATTATATGTGGGCTGCAGTGTATGCTCATAATTGAGCATTGCCTATATGCAATCTATTTTCTTTACATTGTGTACTGGTGCTCACAAGCACCTTTCCATGGCCAAGATGCAACAGTGGTGGCACAATGAGCGACATGCTTATTCACTTAGCACTGCTGCTCAACTCGTTAGCTTGCTTAAATCGTGTAGGCTTAACTTGAAGCCTACATGATTGGTAATGAATCCCAGAGTATAAATTTAATTACCAGCTATCTTCTTAGACTAATAATGGATCTAACTACAATCATCATTAAATTCAGATTTGCTGTTAAAACTTGAGAGCATCTGTAGTCTATTATTAAATTAAAACATCCATTCCTCATAGCATCAGTTCATCTCTTTTGCCAAAAATCAGATAAATTAATTATAAACATAGGCTTTTAAAAGGTCAATTTAGCAGACAGTGAATATTAAAATATTAAAAAGCACCTAATAGGCAAAAAGAAAGCTATAATTATTGCATAACAAATCATGGTTATTATATATGTATACTACTGATCATGAAACAATTGTAAAATAGTATAACATTCTGTAGTTTCAGATATTATAGCTATAACAATCCATTATATAGCGAGCTGACCATGCATGCAGTAGAATTTAAGCATGTTCCAAGCAAATAATACCTTATTTAAGAAGTTGCAACATTATTTCATTGAACTTGACATGAAATTGTGTTGCTATTTTATGGTACTCAAAGTCTACTAAATTTGTTTACACTAAAAGACATTTGTTGCAGCAGCACATTCACAATTTCCTGATTTGAATGCATTAAAGCATGACTTATCTTGCTGTTAAATATACAACGTATGTGTTATTAAACTCTGGGATTAACCTCGTAGTTCCTTCACTTCATAATTGCACATTTCAGTTTCATGGCATGCAATTCCCTATTTTCAGAAATAGTATAACACATTATCAGAAAAATTAAACATATTTACAACTGCTCAAAACAATGGGGGATAGATGCAGAAGTTTGTTAGATGAATTGGAATAAAAGTATGTAATTTTAATTAACTTCAATAATGGAAATGGAAATGCAATTATGATCATATTTACAATCTTCTTTTTTTCTTCATTAAAAGTCAGTTACTGTGTGATATTAACAATTTCCAATCCCGAACCTGTTAAAGCATGACTTACACTGTTACTTACTAAAATGAATGTAAAAAGACATACACTTTAACATAATGACACCAGCAAAATCAGCAACCTGCAGTTCTATAATTTCAAGTTTAGCATAATCCTTTATATAGGAAATTAAAGCTATTTATAACTGTGCTCCATTGCAATTTAAGTGACTGAAAGTAAAGTCATATAATTGCCACATCAAATTAATATATTCAAAGAGGGTGGCTTTAAGCATGCTAAACTTACAAACATAATTATGAAATCTATTTACAGCAGTTCATTACATCTCCAGAAAATTGACTACATTGTTACTTTTACTACTTTTAGCATGACTTACACACTCACTTCAGCAGTGCACCTATAAAATGTTGAGTAGCACACAGACACACACACACACACACACACACACACACACACACACACACACACACACACACACACACGTGCGCATGCACCTATATGAATATATGAATATGTATATATATACATATATATATATATAGAGAGAGAGAGGGAAAGAGAGATAGATATAGATAAAGATGTTTACTATAACAGTCAAGAAGAACCCTTCAAACCATGGAATTTCCCATACCAAGTGGGCAAAACTTGAGTTATCTAACCATTCCCTACAGTTATGTTGAAAGTTTCATCTTCTCAAGACATCAGTCTCCAGTCATGGTACATGTAAATATTTTCCATTTTTTTCTCTGCTCAGATCAGTCCACCTTGTGCAGTCTATTAGTTAGCTGTACGGGTAAGTCTTTCAGATAGCCATCACCTCATCTGCACTGGTAAACAGTAGCATTCCTTCCAATAAAAACACTCCCACTGCAGCTAGAAATGTTGGTCTACACTTTATGTTCTATCAGTTACATTCTTTAATCATCTCTGTGGAATGCATTAATTGCTGTATTGTAGCTTCTGGAAAAATAATGATATTGCTCCCTCTCTGTATATCTCTCTCTCTCTCTCTCTCTCTCTCTCTCTCTCTCTATATATATATATATATATATATATATATATATATACACACACGCACACACACTCGTATCTATATCTATATATCTATATCTATGTATCTCTATCTGTATATATGTGTTGGACATCCTTTTGAAATGACAGAATGCTGGCACCCAGGAGACTGACACCATTTGGTTGACAGAAACAGGTGGTCAACAAGTGTGCTAGACTGGCAGACATCGAGTTGTGGAAAATGTATTTTCCTTGGGAATTGTGCGATCTTGGAGTTAGTATATATGATTAGCAGGCCAGTGGTTTAGTCTGCTCTGTAGTATTCCCCAGAGCAGAGAACGTGTAGATACTTCAACATTATGACATTGATGTTCTGTGTGTGGGTGCACTGTCCATTCAATCAAATGCCCAACATGCATATCTATATATATATATATATATATATATATATATATACAACATTTATATATAATATAGATGTGTGTGTGTGGGGTAGGGGATACTCACCTTAACTCATTCATGCCTAAAATGCCTTTTTTTGTATATTTCCATTTCACACCCATAGCTCTTTATGGCTTCCAGACCCTTTATTGGTCTGGCTTCCTTAACTAAGCAACTTACTAGCTAATAGCAGGAAGTATTAGAAAGTGCAAAGATTTATTAACAAAATAAAATTTATCTAAAATTGTTAATCTAGAATATGCTGCAGTAGAAAAATTAATCACGATTTATCACTTATTATTCACATTTTTATACCTGTGTTTATGTTTTTATAACTGAGATCCCTACATGTTGTTAGGTGGTATGATGTGATATGCCATGGTGAAATACAGGAAAATGCATTGTTAATGTCAGTTTATCATACTGTGCCTGAGATATTGCTAGTTTATCCATCCATTTATCCATCCATCCATCCATCCATCCATCCACAACCCCTTTTTCTGTTTTTTGCACAAGGGGTTGGAGTGTCACTTCAACAGTGACAATCATCTAGAGCCAAGGTTTACACTGTCGTGTGGCCAACAGTTTGTTAATAATTATGAAAATAAACACTATTTCCATATGTACTTAATACTTCAAATCCAACTGACTTACAAACTGTTGTGTGACATCAGGTGAGCCTTCGAAGTTGTTGAAGAAAACTATTTTTGATATTTGCACTGTAAGTGGCATGTCTTTAGAGATATTCAGGGTTATTTTATATTGGTAATTAAGCAATTAAGCATATGCTTTCATATTTCTGTAAATATCTCGATAAGCATGTGGAATTTCTTGTCATATGAAAGCTTGTGTCTGGTTAACAAGTTTTGTAACAATATATGTCTAGGTACTGCAGTTTGAGAATTTGTTTCTGAAAATTTAGCAAAAAATATAATTCAGGGTTCATGTGCATTACAATATATTAATATATTATAAGATTTATGGAAAGACTATTAATTCAATACTATCACTGATATTGCTATTTGTGCAGTTTTAATAGCTTTAACCATTCACAAAACACATATATTTATTTATCTTATGCTTTTTAAGTTTATTTTTTGGAATTACTCAGGCATGCAGATTGTCTTTAGGCTGCCAGAGGTGTCACATTCTAGAAATGCAAACATCAGCAGGGCACTGTGCGTGCATGAGAAACATCAATGCTGCATGAAAAGGCAACTATTTATTTATTTATTCATTTATTTATTTTATTGTATTTTATTTTATATTTGTTTACTGGAAAAGTCAGACTGGGTGTGATCCCATTTTCAATGGAGGCTTGGGGAGAAAAGCTCCACATACAAAATAGACAAAATTATTACAAAGACAAGTTGGACAATTTGTAAAAAAGAAAAAAAATCTTACATCATAATCAAAAAATATGCAGTGTATATTCAAGTATAGTGGCAAAATAGGAATGCTACAGTTTAAGGAAAACTGCAAAAAGAAAATGCTAAAAAAAAAAAAAAAAAAAAATATATATATATATATATATATATATATATATATATATATATATATATTTCTTAACTGTGCAGGTGAGCTGCTTCGTAGACCCTTTACAGCCATGACTCCAGCAGATAATATATCTATCTATATATATATATATATATATATATATATATATATATATATATATTTATTTATATGGTCACATGTTATGTTGACAGATGGTATGTATGCTTAATGTGTATCATGGGTGTGCAAGTGGTTGAATGTATATTGAAGTGCAGGCTTGCCAAACGGAGTTGTATCGTACATGGACTTTAGTGGGGTTTGGCATTAAAGGTTAGGAGTGTGTGTAAAATATGTGTGTGGGTGTATGTAGGTTAGGATTAAGTAAGGGGATAGATTTAGTGTTGTGTGGGTGTATGTGTGTTAGGGTTAATTAATGGAATAGATTCAGTGTTGTGTGGATGTATGTTTCTTAGGGTTAAGTAAGGGGGTAGATTTTGTGTTCTGTGGGTTTATGTGGGTTAAGAGTAAGTAAGGGGATAGATTTAGTGTTGTATGGGTTTATATAGGTTAAGGTTAAGTAAGTGGATAGATTTAGTGTTGTGTGTGTGCGTATGTGGGTTAGTATTAAGTAAGGGGATAGATTAAGTGTTATGTGGGTATACGTGTTTTAGGCTTAAGTAAGCTAATATATTTAGTGTTGCGTGGGTATATGTGGGTTAGGGTTAAGTAAGTGGATAGATTTAGTGGTGTGTGGGTGTATGTGGGTTAGGGTTAGGTAAGGGGATAGATTTCTTGGTGTGTTGGAGCATGTGTTGTGTATCTGAACCTGTCTTGTTTATTGATAATGTTACAGAACGTTAGGGTGAGGGTTAGAGGTGGGCTTAGTAAAATGGGGTAGGGGGGATTTCATGCCAGTCTTTGAATTTTAAATGATACATCCTTGCAGCCTTTAAATGTTTATTGTGGCAGTGGATTTGAGTTTGCATTTAGAGTGAAATCCTGATGTCACCCTGGACTGGATGATACTTCTGGACTAGGTGCCCACTGTTGATAAATTGTTTTGCTTTCATCTGAACAATATCACCATAATTAAGTATCTGATGCCACCTGAGGAGCTCTCTGTGATCACTCATGGACTAAGTATCTGATACCACCTGAGGAGCTCTCTGTGATCACTCATGGACTAAGTATCTGATACCACCTGAGGAGCTCTCTGCGATCACTCATGGACTAAGTATCTGATACCACCTGAGGAGCTCTCTGTGATCACTCATGGACTAAGTATCTGATACCACCTGAGGAGCTCTCTGTGATCACTCATGGACTAAGTATCTGATACCACCTGAGGAGCTCCCTGTGATGACTCATGGGGTAAGTATCTGATACCACCTGATGAGATCTCTGTGATCAATCATGGACTAAGTATCTGATACCACCTGAGGAGCTCTCTGTGACCACTCATGCCTTGATCTCTTCCCATCTCATCTCTTACAATACCTGTTACCAGATGACTACTAACATTAATATCTACTGATTTCATCTTGTGCAGCAGTCTGTAGCATACTTCTTAACTGTTACTAACCATCCCCCATATCATTACTAATATTCTGTTTGAATGCATGACTGTAAATGCTATAAATACTATAAATATTGTAAGCATATCATTAGTATAATCTTATCAGACACCAGTTTTATCCATATTTCCCAACCCTATTCACACTTATTCTTTTAACTATCCTGTGACTAGTTATTTATGGGATATTTTTATTTATGCTTTTCAACAACTTCCTGAATATTAAGATTTGTAAAGTATCTGTCTTAATCCTGAGTTGTGGCTGAAAAGGTTATTTGGACTATTCCATTTATCCATTTAACACATAAATCATAGACATATTATTGTCATGATCTGGGGACTGCAGTGACTGAAATTTGGTTTTGTAACTTATTTAATATCCTCCCCTAGAATTCAGAAAGAATTTCACCACTTGAGTAAATTGCCTAGCACACATAGGTCAGTTTATATGACAGTGAGAAAGTATGATTCACAGACAGCCATGGCTACAATGACAAATACTACATTATTGTCTCATTAGCTTATCTCTGAATTACCCTTGTTTAATACTAGTACTGCTAGTCCAATGATGACAGTAGTGTTTTCCCTGCCAGACCATGTATTTCATTGGCAAAAGCATCTATGTACACTTACACGCATGCACACACACACACACGCACCCACACACACAAACACACACACACACACACACACACACACACACACACACACACACACACACACACACACACACACGCACGCACATTCATCCAGCTTTTTTCATGCCCCTTCAGGCAGGCATGCACATTTATACACATACACTAACACTTCCCCATCCCAACAGCATTGCTGAACTTATCTGCATCATGATGCCTTCCAAAGGAGTGAATGTGTGACCACCTTTTCACAGTGTTAACTTTTTCCTCCAACCTTGAAAATGTTAGCAGCTAATGTATTATCTGAATTGCTCAGCAGCATAAATCAGGAGTCAGTGGCATTTCAGGGGTCGAGCATTTGGCTTATAAGTATTAGCCTCGACTCGACCACCAGGGCCACCTCAGGACCTGAGAATCCTGCTATGGGAAACCTTGGTGGTAGGGTAGTCTATGAATCACAAGGGCTTACTGCAAGTGGGTAAATGGCCATGGTAAGGCTTCTCAATGATGGTAAGCCTTTCTGAATCTTAGGACTGTTGTTTTTGCTCTTTCTCTTGCCTGGAAAAATGACAGCTCTCTACTGGCTCCATGTGTGATGCTACCTACTACCATGGACTGAGTGATTCCTGGGATGTTACTTGAGAGATATGGAGTTTGTTCATTTGTTTGCCAAGTTTAACTCCTATACAATTTTCTAGCCTGTTGACTTTAGTAGTATTTTTTCTTAACTTGCTTTAAGCAATTTTCAAACATATCTGTTTTCATTTTTTACTAAATCTATGTTAATCACTAGTTAGAAAAAAAAAATCTCAATCTCCTATCCTAACCATTTCATGAATTATTTACTCAACTGCTTTATACAGATCTGGTAAACTCTATAATTTTTTTCTCAAATATTATCTCTTATTGCTATCATTGTGTTATTTTACAGATGTTTATTGATCTGTAAAGTTGGTCAGAGAAACTTATTCTATAAGAAACATTAAATTGTGACCTTGTATTTTTATTACAGATAGTTTATGCAAATATTTTTTCTGCGTTATTTGTGAATTGTATTCTCTAAAATTTAAATATGTTTCCTTTAACAGACTACTTATACATTTTAAAATTACTTTTTCCTAAATGGCTTTTAAATTGTTTACTTTGTTTGTAAAAAAAATAAACCACAAATTCTTAACTTTGTTTACTCTAATGTTTAGGATCGCTACTCTAGATTAGTTTCATAAACATCTCTTATTTGTTTTATGTAATTTACATTACTTATATTTGTTTTATGTTTATTTTTATCTTTGTAATGTGCTAAGTTTCAAATGTGCAATGCACTTAAATTTAAACTCAAAATGTTTCTTTCTCAGTGGCAGGGATGTGGAGTAGTATATACATTATTTGCAAATGTTTGAAATATAATCTTCGTAAAAGACATAGCATAGTTTAGCAACCGGGTTTTCACAGTGGTGAAGAGTCTATTAGTGATGTGATATTAACAGTATTTCTAAAGCAGGGGCATTGATATTCCTTTGTGATATGGTCCTTCAGTTTTTTTTTAATGGATGAGGTTGTCAAGAGTTGTAATTTATTTTGGTGATCTGCTCCAAGCTGCAGGGGAAAGTTTGTGTAAGAATTGTTTTCATATATGGCACATGATGGGGTTGATTTAATATTAGATATTATCTGGGATGCAAGTTGTAAGAAGTGTAGAGTGTGTTTGCCTATCACTCAGTAGTTTATAGGTAAACATTTAAGCAGGTAGGTAACTCTAACAGTGAAAGAACCAATGTGATTTTTGAACTGAAGAGCAGTGATGTCAGTCAGAGTTGGCTAAGTTAATAAAATTGAAAACCCTGTTTCCAGCAGTTTAAGTAATAGTAGTAGTATTTTGAGTGGAGAATGAATAAGAGAAAAGGGTGGGGAAAGCATACTCAAATCTGGGTATAAGTATGCTAAATGCAGAACTTTAGGGGTGGTCATCTTTGTGTGCTTTTGAAAGGAGAGACCATTATCTAGCAAAATTTCCATATTTCAGTTCCGAGGAAAAAATTCCACAGGTATCAGTGATATATGGGGTTAAATTTAACAGTCTTTTGTTTGTACCAAACACTACTACAGTAGATGTTTTTGAGTTAATCATTAGTTTTTTATGACAGAGACAGTTCCAGATCATAGAGAAGTCATGCTATAGTAAACAAGCCAGTTGATATGGGGATTTATGGGTTACTGTGAAGATCATGTCGTCAGTATATAAAGCTATGCTAAGGCACGGTATGTCCCCAAGGCAAGCTGTTAATATAGAGAGAAGAGAGCAGTGAGGCAAAAACTGGGCCTTGCTGAACATTATCTGTTATATAATTATTGTTGGAAATCGTAAACATCTTGTTAGCTAAATAATTTCTAAACCAAATTATAACATCTTGAGAAAAAACATAATCAGGGACCTTAGTAAGCTTAAATGGTTAACAGTTTTAAAAGCTCATTTTAAGTCCAGAAATATAGTTCTAGTGAGTATACCTTTCCCCGTGTTTGAAACAATCTGTGAGATAATACAGAATATTACAGTTTGGGAGATATACTTAGGGCAAAAACCATGCTGTTTATCAGTAAAGCGACTGCATTTCTGAATATAACCAAGCAACAATTGGTAGACTATTTTTCGAATCTTTTTGCTAATGGGTAAGTGTTGGCAATTGGTCTGACATTTGTGACTGTGGTAGGATTAAGGACTTTAGGGAGTGGAATGATGAGGACATGTTTAAAACTGAAGAGTACAATGCCTATTGTAAGGAGTAGATTAAATATATGAGTTAGAGGCTTAGGAATGTGACCAGCTGGCCAGCTGTAGTGCTGAGGATTTTGTGCTGTGAATAGTGAAAGAGAAGGTAGTATTTATAATCTGTGGTTCTGCAGTGTTTGTAGGGAAAAGCTTTGAAGTAGAAGAGAGGACATTCAGTGACTTAAATTTTAGGAATGCGGTTGGTGTATTTAAGATGGGTAAGAAGATGTATTGATTGATGGAGGTATTGGATATGATGACATGGATTTCTTTAACATAACTAAAGACAAGATGGAGGTGGAGTGAAATTTATGAAAGCTTTTTTTAGGAGCTTATGGATTTGTTTGTGTTCCAGAATTTCTAGGTTTCCTGCAAAGTTTCATTTGGGAATCTCTATACTACTTAATGTTGATTTTATTTGTTAGAATCATGGTGGATAATTTTAGATTTTGGTGGTGCTGGCATTTTAATAGATGCTGGTATTTTTTTCTTCAGTCTTTCCATGTTTTGTTTGTTATTTTAATGGCTGATCTTAAATTATTTGAGATCCATGGATGATAAAATGCCTTAAGTAAGGTTTTAGAGGTGATCAGTACTTTGTCTTGTATAATGGTTAGTATATTGTAGAATGCTGCTAAGGTTATCATAGGTCCAATGTAGTTAAATATCAAACTAGTGAGTTATTTTTATTTTACTATTTATTTATCTTTTGTTGGCTGGGTTGGTCCCGCTAGGCAGGCCAGTAACCTCTTTTCAAGGAAGACCTAAGGTGGTATTTATAATACTTGGGGAAGTTTGTCCAGCGTATTAGGGAATGTCCCCTCCACATATTGATAGGTGCTGAATCTTTTTCATCCACTGGACCTACCACCAACTCAAGCAGATGGGACCTTGGTTTAATGTTTCATCTGAAGTATGACACACTTGGGAGTGCAGCAACCCCTTATGTTACACTGCAGTGTCAGCAATTGATATAGCTGGTGTGGGAAGAGAACCCACAGCCTGCTGCATCAAAGGTGAGTGTGCTACCTGTTGTGTCACTGACACTGGCATGGATTAAAATTAATTCACATTGTAGTAAGTTGTCAAAATTGCTAGAGAGAGAGAGTAGGAATGCTCAGCTGTGGAGGATTCTTGGGAGATTTAAAGATCCATTGTTTCAGAATGGGGCAATGGTCACTAAGGTCACTAGAGGAAGGATAACAATTATGGTAAGCCTTTCTGAATCTTAGGACTGTTGCTTTTACTCTTTCTCTTGCCTGGAAAAATGACAGCTCTCTACTGGCTCCATGTGTGATGCTACCTACTACCATGGACCGAGTGGTTCCTGGGATGTTACTTGAGAGATATGGAGTTTGTTCATTTGCTTGCCAAGTTTAACTCCTATACAATTTTCTAGCCTGTTGACTTTAGTAGTATTTTTTCTTAACTTGCTTTAAGCAATTTTCAAACATATCTGTTTTCATTTTTTTCTAAATCTATGTTAATCACTAGTTAGAAAAAAAAATCTCAATCTCCTATCCTAACCATTTCATGAATTATTTACTCAACTGCCTTATACAGATCTGATAAACTCTATAATTTTTTTCTCAAATATTATTTCTTATTGCTATCATTGTGTTATTTTACAGATGTTTATCGATCTGTAAAGTTAGTCAGAGAAACTTATTCTATAAGAAACATTAAATTGTGACCTTGTATTTTATTACAGATAATTTATGCAAATATTTTTTCTACGTTATTTGTGAATTGTATTCTCTAAAATTTAAATATGTTTCCTTTAACAGACTACTTATACATTTTAAAATTACTTTTTCCTAACTGGCATTGAAATCGTTTACTTTCTTTGTAAAAAATTAAACCATAAATTCTTAACTTCGTTTACTCTAATGTTTAGGATCGCTACTCTAGATTAGTTTCATATACATCTTTTATTTGTTTTATGTAATTTACATTACTTATATTTGTTTTATGTTTGTTTTTATCTTTGTAATGTGCTAAGTTTCAAATGTGTAATGCACTTAAATTTAAACTCAAAATGTTTCTTTCTCAGTGGCAGGGATGTGGAGTAATATATACATTATTTACAAATGTTTGAAATATAATCTTCGTAAAAGTCATAGCATAGTTTAGCAACCGGGTTTCCACAGTGGTGAAAAGTCTATTAGTGATATGATATTAACAGTATTTCTAAAGCAGGGGCATTGATATTCCTTTGTGATATGGTCCTTCAGCTTTTTTGTAATGGATGAGGTTGTCAAGAGTTGTAATTTATTTTGGTGATCTGCTCCAAGCTGCAGGGGAAAGTTTGTGTAAGAATTTTTTTCATATATTGCACATGATGGAGTTGATTTAATATTAGATATTATCTGGGATGCAAGTTGTAAGAAGTGTAGAGTGCGTTTGCCTATCACTCAGTAGTTTATAGGTAAACATTTAAGCAGGTATGTAACTCTAACAGTGAAAGAACCAATGTGATTTTTTAACTGAAGAACAGTGATGTCAGTCAGAGTTGGCTAAGTTAATAAAATTTAAAACCCTGTTTCCAGCAGTTTAAGTAATAGTAGTAGTATTTTGAGTGGAGAATGAATAAGAGAAAAGGGTGGGGAAAGCATACTCAAATCTGGGTATAAGTATGCTAATGGCAGAACTTTAGGGGTGGTCATCTTGGTGTGGTTTTGAAAGGAGAGACCATTATCTAGCAAAATTTCCATATTTCAGTTCCGAGGAAAAAATTCCACAGGTATCAGTGATATATGGGGTTACATTTAGCAGTCTTTTGTTTGTACCAAACGCCACTACAGTAGATGTTTTTGAGTTAATCATTAGTTTTTTATGACAGAGACAGTTCCAGATCATAGAGAAGTCATGCTATAGTAAACAGGCCAGTTGCTATGGGGATTTATGGGTTACTGTGAAGATCATGTTGTCAGTATATAAAGCTATGCTAAGGCATGGTATGTCCCCAAGGCAGGCCGTTAATATAGAGAGAAGAGAGAGTGAAGCAAAAACTGGGCCTTGCTGAACATTATTTGTTATATAATTATTGTTGGAAATCGTAAACATCTTGTTAGCTAAATAATTTCTAAACCAAATTATAACATCTTGAGAAAAAAACATAATCAGGGGCCTTAGTAAGCTTGAATGGTTAACAGTTTTAAAAGCTCATTTTAAGTCCAGAAATATAGTTCTAGTGAGTATGCCTTTCCCCGTGTTTGAAAAAATCTGTGAGATAATACAGAATATTACAGTTTGGGAGATATACTTAGGATGAAAACCATGCTGTTTATCAGTAAAGCGACTGCATTTCTGAATATAACCAAGCAACAGTTGGTAGACTATTTTTCAAATTTTTTTGCTAATGGGTAAGCGTTGGCAATTGGTCTGACATCTGTGACTGTGGTAGGAGTATGGACTTTAGGGAGTGGAATGATGGGGACATGTTTAAAACTGAAGGGTACAATGCCTATTGTAAGGAGTAGATTAAATATATGAGTTAGAGGCTTAGGAATGTGACCAGCCGACCAGCTGTAGCGCTGAGGGTTTTGTGGTGTGAATAGTGAAAGAGAAGGTAGTATTTATAATCTGTGGTTCTGCAGTGTTTGTAGGGCAAAGCTTTGAAGTAGAAGAGAGGACATTCAGTGACTTAAATTTTAAGAATGCGGTTGGTGTTTCTAAGATGGGGAAGAAGATGTATTGATTGATGGAGGTATTGGATATGATGACATGGATTTCTTTAACATAACTAAAGACAAGATGGAGGTGGAGTGAAATTTATGAAAGCTTTTTTTTTGGAGCTTATGGATTTGTTTGTGTTCCAGAATTTCTAGGTCTCCTGTAAAGTTTCATTTGGGAATCTCTAGACTACTTAATGTTGATTTTATTTGTTAGAATCGTGGTGGATAATTTTAGATTTTGGTGGTGCTGGCATTTTAATAGATGCTGGTGGTTTTTTTTCAGTCTTTCCATGTTTTGTTTGTTATTTTAATGGCTGATCTTAAATTAAGTAAGGTTTTAGAGGTGATCAGTAGTTTGTCTTGTATAATGGTTAGTATATTGTAGAATGCTGCTAAGGTTGTCATAGGTCCAATGTAGTTAAATATCAAACTAGTGAGTTATTTTTATTTTACTATTTATTTATCTTTTGTTGGCTGGGTTGGTCCCGCTAGGCAGGCCAGTAACCTCTTTTCAAGGAAGACCTAAGGTGGTATTTATAATACTTGGGGAAGTTTGTCCAGCGTATTGGGGAATGTCCCCTCCACATATTGATAGGTGCTGAATCTTTTTCATCCACTGGACCTACCACCAACTCAAGCAGATGGGACCTTGGTTTAATGTTTCATCTGAAGGATGACACACTTGGGAGTGCAGCAACCCCTTATTTTACACTGCAGTATCAGCAATTGATATATCTGGTGTGGGAAGAGAACCCACAGCCTGCTACATCAAAGGTGAGTGTGCTACCTGTTCTGTCACTGACACTGGCATGGATTAAAATTAATTCACATTGTAGTAAGTTGTCAAAATTGCTAGAGAGAGAGAGTAGGAATGCCCAGCTGTGGAGGATTCTTGGGAGATTTAAAGATCCATTGTTTCAGAATGGGGCAATGGTCACTAAGGTCACTAGAGGAAGGATAACAAGTCTTAAGAGTTAGGAATGTTTGGGATCAGAATATCAAAAAATGTTGTGAAGCTGGTGAGAGAGTTAGTCCTAGCACCCTGTTTAACTAGTTGGGATGGATTGAAATGATGAAGTAGTCTTGTAAGAGAAATTCCAGTTTGGGTTGAGATCTCTGCTGATAATAAGGCTTTTATCATTGATATATGATAGAATTTGGTGTACTAAACTTTCTAGAACAGGTAATGAAGCATGTGTAACATGTAAATAGTATCAATGTAAAGATATTTATCATTAGTTTACTGTTGTGGTAGCCAAAGTTTTATGGGATGCATTCTGTCAAGGACTGGATATTTAAATAGCATGCAAAGCTCTAGGGTACCTTCTACATGCTTGAATGACCGTTAAAGCTGGAGGGTATGCCAGAATAAAAACAGACATACAGGAGTCAAAACTCAGAACTTTCATGACATTAAAATATACCTTTTTAGTCAAATTATATGCCAAGGAGAAAGGGGACGCATTCATTTGGCTGACAAATAGCATAAAAGATCACCACACATCTTGTCTGGTCTGTCTAGCTGAAGAACACAAATAACAGAGTGCAACAACCAACCAAGAAGTAAAAATGAAAGAGGCTGAAGGGACCCACAATGAACTCCAATATTTATTTAAAATTAAGCGTTTTCATCCCAATATTGTGGACTTTTCAGAATACTAGATTCATTATACAACCCACCTTTTATACAGTATATTTAACATCAATTAAAACCAAATAACCCCTTAAAGTGAAAGTACACTTGGATATAAAATCCCATACATAAAAACTCCCACATATAAAACCAATCAAGGCCAAAAAAAAAAAAAATCCACAAATACTGTTCACTATCATAAATGGACATGTTTTCCCAACATATAATTTGTAAAAAAAATTATAAAAATAGTTGCTCAAAATAAAATCAGAAATAAAAAAAAGTAGAAAAAAGAAAATGTATGTGGTGGTGAGAATTAATAATGAAAACAAAAATGGCTCTATAATTTAGCTGCTCTATATTTCACAACTGGTTGCATGGAAATAATCTTTTAAACCACGGTTTGTAAAGGCATTAAGTCTAAATTGCCACAAATCTTTGCATTCTAATACATTCTCCCAGTCTCCTCCCCTAGGATCTAACTCTACTTGTTCCAAAATACCAAATAAAAATTCATTGTGGGAGGTCCTAAACAGGGAATGTCTGTAAGGAGCGTTGTTGGTGTATTTTGTCTTAATACTATATAAATGCTCATAAACCCACTTCTTTAATGTTCTTTTTTTTCCAGCATAAAAGCATGTACATATTTTACAAACTGCCAAATAGCTCAAAGCTTGAGTCACAATTTCCTCTCCTTAAAAATCCTTTTGTTCCAGCTGCATTTCTTAAAATAATACTATCCTTTTCCAAAACATATTGACATTGTTTGCAACACCCACATTTTTTGGCACCTAACCTTTCATTTCGACTGTAAAGGGTGTTCCTTTCATATAAACCCTTTAGGTTATGACCAGTTTTTGAAACAACTCTAGGGTCCGTAACTAAAATGCCAACTATGTCAGGATTGTATCTTAACATATTCCAATTTTTGGAAAAAAAATCCTTTAAACCTTAGGTGCAACATGGTTGGATTCCACCACCATTGCTCTATTAAAGTTGATGTCACCCACATTTGTGTCCACCTTAACCGTATCAAATTTATGGTCAATAAATCCTGTACCTAGAAGTGGCTTGTTTGCTTTGCCCCATCCTGTAAGTATTTCCTTTGCGATTCTTGATGTTATGGGGTAACTTCTGTCCACAAATAACTGTGATATAAACTCAGTTTATCTCATTACTTTAGGGCCTCTCACTGGGATGTCATCCTAGGGGCTCAAATACATTGTCCCTTTACCAAACTTTTTTTTCTGTGAAAATGGGTGAGCACTGGTGAAGGGTAGGTATGAGTTGCTAAAAGTAGGTTTTCTGTACACTTTGGAGCTAAAGCTACCTTCAAAAATTTCCATCCAGGTATCTAAGTAGTTGGTAGCAGTCTTATGATAACAATGTATAAATGGCAAAAAAGTAGTTGGTTTGTTTAAATAATTAACAAAATCACTGATTTCTTCCTTAGCCACATCCCATAAAATAATATGTCATCCAAAAATCTCAGGTATAGCTTAATGGATCCATAAAACTTTGTGGTATGAAGTAGGATTTTTTCCCACAGTGATGGGACATATCTTTTTGCTATGGACCTATTAATGATTATGGACATAAGGAAGGCTATGACTTCTGCGGCCATTTTTAGGTACAGATGGTAGCTGACCTGCAGCTACGGCTAAGGGAGTAGTTTTTTGTTTAAGGAGAAACTTAGTTATGAGTGAGATAGGTACTGGACTAAAATTGAAGAGCTGTGGGTAGTTTTGACTATATAAAAATATATCTATCTATCTATCTATCTATATATATATATATATATATATATTTATATATATGGGATCCGTACAGATCCCCGACGGCATTTTCTGCCGAAGCAGAAATCACCGAACATACTTAACCGAAAGTGCTGTTCACCAAAGCAGCACTTTCGGATAAGTATGTTCGGTGTGCTGGTTGCACTACAGTGCGGTTAAAGGAAAATTTCCTGTTCCCCATTGTAGTGCGACCTCAGAGAGAGAATATAAAAGTAGGGGAGTTGTGGGGGGCACAGCCCTCCACACGGGGGGTGCAGTGGGGCTTGCCCCCCTGCATAAAAGAAGATTTATTTTTTTTCTAACACACTTTAACGAAAGTGCTTTTTCGGTGAAAGAACTTTCGTTAAAGTGTGTTCGGTTATTGTGGATTCAGAATATTGAACTTTCGTTTAATAGTCCTAGGGAATATATATATATATATATATATATATATATATATATATATATATATATATATATATATATACACACACACACACACACACACACACACACACACACACACACACACACACACACACACACACACACTGTAGTTTCCAGAACTAACATTATATTACTTCATAAATGTTTAATGTAAAATCAGCACATCTTGAACATTTCACAGAGGTTTAATATAAGATAGCCTAATGGTATCAAATGAACATGCACATTTGTTTTCAGAATCTCCAGTTCAAATCCTTTCACCTAATAATTTAATTCCAAAATAAAACAGTCATATCCCTTTTTCCACAATACTTGCTTTCTCATTCCAATGGATTCAGCAGCTGCAGTGCAAACTTCACTCTCATTTCCATACTTTTCATAAGGTGGTCTGTTCATAGTAACCCTTCATGTTTGTTGCAAAACTGGCTTCCTCACTACTAATAGACATTTGAAGTTCATAATGAGAAAGAACACACTGCGGGCTTTCATTTCTCCTGTTTTATTACCATCATATTCCATATTACTTGAGATATTTTGGATTTGTAATAAGAGACAAGGTTTTGCCCTTATTCCTTTGATTACTTTCTTGCTTCCTGGAAATAGCCTTGAATCATTATTCATTTAGAACTTGCCATCCGATAGATTTGCTGTTCCACAGACACCTCATTAGCTCTGGTCTGAGTCCACTCATGGTCAGTTTCAAGAATGCCAGCTTTTTGGACTTGCAGCCTGCACAATTTCTTTTTCATGGCTTAGAGTATAACAACTGTAGCCACGGTGGTGCAGTGGTAGCATTGTTGCCGCACAGCAAGAGGTTCTCCCATTCAATTCTCGGCTGGAGCGCCTTCTGTGTGGAGTCTGCATGTCCTCCCCACGGTCGAGTGGCATTCGAAAGACATGCATGAATGGGCGTGCCTTCGTTGAAGGTTGGGTGTCAGGCTGCCACCTTGGCACTGTAAAAATCTTCTGCCAATCATTAGCGGACCGGAGTTTCGCTGTGCCAGCCCCTAACTGGGAAAAGCCGAAAGAAGAAGAAGAACAACAAGAGTATAGCAACTGTACTATTAATTCTCATTTCAAAAAAATAAAAAAACAGTATGCTGCTCTTGCATTCTACATGACATTTTCCATTTTTCCTCTTTCTTATGTAGTTATACACAGGTTTCAATTCCCAGCTGAGGAATAGAAGCAAGATGATTTTATATCTTACATGTGAACTCCTTTTTCTTTTTTTAGAAAACTTTAGATGATGAGGAAACACACTGCATTACTGACATTTGGGCACTAGTGCTCTGCTATCCTCCTTCTAGCAAACAGCTAAAGTTCAGAGTCCTTCCAACTGTCTGTATGGATGTGATAGACCAATCACCTGGCAGTACCGGGACTGCCTTACAAACCCACAAACAGAACCTTTTCATTTCTCTAGTGACATAATAAGAGAAGGTTCTCTTTGAAGACTATTCATTACTCTTGATCTTTTCGGTTGCTGAGATCAGACAAGAAACCCTTTTGGGTTTTTATTTCTTCCCCCTGTTTTTGCTATCAGTACTTGAATAGTGTATTCTTCTCCTCTGACTGTTTTTTTCTGATTGGGAATGTTGCATATGCCTCTGTTTTTATTTTGAGTAGAACAGTAAAGCCTATGATGTTGATTTAACACTTCATTTGGAAGATTTGATAGAAAAACGTGCTAATACTGCAGTCTTTTTCTTTGGAGTTATGAGTATTTGATGTGAATGAGCAGAGTTACAGAATTTTAAATTAGTTTTTCATTTCAATTGTGATTTTGGAAACATGTTGTATGTTAAACATTTCTGATAGGAATTTTTCATCAGTTTATGATTCATTTTTGTCTAACACTCTTTTATGTTGTATCCATTCATTTTTACTAAAACTAGCCTTTTTTTAAAAAAAATCAGGGGACTTTTGAGCAGGCATGTAATGCTTGGAACTGTGTTACTGACACAACTGTCATTCTATTCTGTGCAGTATTAAGAGTAGTCATCTCAGGAGAAATAGACCAGATTGCTTTTGATGCCATTTTGAAAGTTAAACATTTCTGACAGGAATTTTTCATCAGGTTATGAGTTATTTCGTGTCTAATACTGTTTTAGGCTGTATCCATTCATCTGGTTTGAAACTATTCTTTTTATGCAATCTCATGGACTTTTGTGCATGTATTTTGTGCTTGGAACTATATACTTGAAACTACTGTTAATTTTATTCAGTGCAGTGTTCAGAGTAGTACCTACTGCAGAAATAGACCTCAGATTGCTGTTAGGAAGGAAAATAGTGAATAGTGGAATTTTTCATTTCTTTTACTGGTTAACAGTTATTATTTGGCATTATTTGGCATTGTTCTGTCTCAGCCTTAAACTTCACCAACAATATTAACCTCTATAATTTTTCACAAATTATCCAAAGTAGCACTAGACTAGGAACGTCAAAAGTTAAAGAATGCCTCCTAGACTGGATATTAATAAATAGGACCAACACCCCATACCAGGCTGATGTCCTCCCCGACTCCCTCAGTGAACATAAACCCACTTTTCTATTAAAACACAAAACCCAATCCAACCCTACTTCAAGATCACTAATAACCCACAATACAAAAAACTTTGACCCCGAAAAAATTCAAACTCAGACTAAAACACCATAATTGGCACATATTAAAGACTTTACCCCTAGAAGAAACCATTTCAACTATACCTTCCTAGCTATCATAAATACCCATGCCCCACCCGTATCGCTAAACTCAAAACAAAAACAGCCCCCTTGTTTACCAAAGAAACTAAAAAAAATTTTCAGAAAGGAACAAAGCCCGGGATACTTGGAGAGCCACAAAAACCCCAGCAGCAAAGGTACAATTCCAACATATCAGAAATGAGACAAAAAAGATCAGTCCTCCTAGATAAAAAGAACTATTTTCTTGAGCTACAAAACAAGCACCAAAACAATCCCAAGAAATTCTGGGCAGGAATTAACAACATACTCCACCCTGGCCGGCCCTCCACAACTTCTCCTACCTCCTCAAATGAAATTACAAATATACCAGACACATTTAATAAATACTTAATTGAAACCATTTCTAACCTTGTTCAAAAACAGCCTACTACCACTACCACTAATCACCCACAGCCTATAGAGAAACCTAAAATTACCTTCCAATTGCAACCCATCCCAACTATGTCAAAAAGTTGCTACTTAAACTCAAACCTACCTCACTAGTGTCTGATGGACTACCTGCTAAATTCCTTTAGCTGGCTACCAACGAACTTGCCTTCCCCGTATCCATCCTACTAAATAGATCAATCTCAGAAACCTCAGTTCCACCCATCTGGAAAACCTCCTATATTATCCCCCTCCATAAAGGCGGAACCTCCACCGATCTCACCAACTATTGGCCTATAGCCATTCTGTCCCCACTGGCCAAAATACTTGAGAAAGCCATTCACGACTGACTCAGGCTATACCTACTTAATAACCAGTTCCTCTCTCCTACCCAACATGGATTTAGGCCAGCTCATAGCACTACCACTGCCCTACTTTCCTTCAGAAACCTCATCAATCAAAATAAACACATAGGCAAACTGGTCAATCACCTCAAACTGATTCATGCCCTTACTGACCTCAGCCTAAGCAACCAAACCCTGGCTTAGTTTGACAACTACCTATAAGGAAGACAACAAGCAGTACGGTGGGACAATAACTTATCGTCACTGCTTCACATCACCACCAGGGTCCCACAAGGATCCATATTAGGTCTCCTCCTATATTCCATTTTTGCCAACAATCTTCACACTATCTGTCGGGATGACTCTACACTTGTCTGTTCAGAAAATGACCCTCAGACACTTCTCTCTATAACCCAAAAAGCCTTCCATACCACAGAAAACTGATTTCTTAGCAAACACCCAATTCTAAACCCCCCAAAAAACAATTGTTTTTCTCACCTAACAAATCTCCCAGGACACACATGCCATTTAACATAGTCTCCAGGGATGGCACCATCATCTCCCCAGACACTCACACCAAACTGCTAGGAATTACCATTGATAACAACCTCAAATTTGATCATTATATTAACCAAACCATTAAAAATGTCCACAAAAAAATGGGAAGTCTATATAAAAATATACCCTTCCTAACACAACCTGCTAGGATAACAATTGCTCAGACTCACCTTCTCTCTATACTATTTTATTCCTCACCCATTCTCAACAACCTACCCAAAACTGAAATTAATAAACTCAACACTTGCTGTAATCAAATTGCAAAATTTGTGACAGGTGCCCCCTATCATGCCCGCCACTGCCTATCCTTAAAACAACTTGACTGGCTTGAATTCTCTAATCTCCTGAATTACCATCAACTATTCTTTGCCCACAAACTCCTATTATTCCCAGACAAACCCCCATCTCTGGCTAATCTGGTACTTCCCCAAGCTAATACCAGGCAATTACGCTCTAGCAGGAAAAAATTAATTACGATCACAAAAACCAATAATGCAGCAGGGGACTCCCTCTTCCACAACTACAGTGGCAAAATCTGGAACTCCCTACCCACCTGTATTACCTCAGCTGTCTCAAAGATCACATTTAAAAGACTCCTGAAGGAACACCTAAAACACTCATGGATCTGCACATGTTCCCCACCTGGCTAAAGCCCCCCCCCATCCTTCCCATGCTCACTACTACTGTCTCATCTCCAACTAAGACAGCCACTTACCTTACCTGTGCGTACTCTATACAATACTCTCAAACCCAAATCTCACTTGTCTTAAACTGACCTGTGAAGGCTGCCTGCCTAGCCAGATAGAATTTTATAGATAATTCTATCATTTGTAAATATTAATGTAAGACACAGGCTTGTTGTCTTAAATGGAAAAAACTGCTGTTATATGTGGAACTGAAAAAAATGAAACAACAGTGCTCTCTGCTGACCATGTAAAACATGTTGTGACCCTTTGATCTAAAGTCGGCTCCAGATGGTCTAGATGAAGAAATTATTTCTATTGTTTTACCCAAGAGTTAAATTGCTAGATTTAATCATACAAATGTATTTGTATTGCTCTGCTTCCTGACCAGCTGCAAGATAACAAAGGGAGATGTTAAGAATGTAAATGTAGTTTCTGTTAGCCTGGGAACCCAGGGAAGTGTGACGAATGATGTAATGGGAACCAGGAATGTGATTTTAAAAATGGAGAGAATCACAGACCATTAAGCATTTTTGTCTTGACTATCCAACTCATCAACACTCTGTTTCTATAAAGTTTATCTTAGATTTGTGTTTTCTCTTAGGAATAGCTAGAAAGTAGAAAGATTAGACTAAGTGTTTTTCTGTGATGTCAGAACTGTAATACTAAATTATTTTAAGTATTTCTCTGTGATCTCTGAACTCTTGACTAGCACTGTGTAGTAAGAAGTATTGTCTTATGTTTTTATTATTTATTATTAAATATTTCAAAACCTTTCCACTGTGGCTGTTTTGTGTAGAGATAATTTAAGCTCTAAAGTACATTGCATATTTATAGCAGTTGCAGCTGGTGACTTCAAATCTAAGGGGGGGGGCTGCATGAGACAGCTGAATGGGTGGGGTCAATGGGAATGGGTGTGACCAACTAGAAAGGGGAGGAGCTATGTTCAAAACCACAAACAATAACTTTAATTAAATTCGCTGCCCTGGGTGCCAAACCGTCATTATGAGGGTCCAATCAAGACAAAATGAAGAGTAGAAGAAAAAAATATTTCAATGTATTGGCTGCATGACAGCTTACTTAATATCTAAATGGAAACAAAAAGGTTGTGATGCATGAAAAAATAAATTACTTTTTAAATACATTACTGGAATGCCAGTCAAAATCAAGTATAAGAAAAACAAGCAGCACTCAACTCAAACCACTTCTCCTTGCACTGCAGTTTTAATTATAATTTATATTCAGCTTTATTAAAGTACCAAGTAACATGCTGAAAGTATCAATCTCTGTGATGCCACCACTTGTAAAAATGTTTCTTATCCAAAAAAGATCTGCTGCCTGACAACTATCTACTTGTTTCATGGGGAAAACATGATCAAAGTAAAAAATGAAAAGCAAACAAGAAACAAGCTCAAGATACATTGCTTAAAGGACTGAAAGTCTCCAACAAGTGTAATGAGCTTCTTAAAATAATGTAATCCTGTCCTTTATTACAAATACTGTCATATGCATTTCAATACCCAAGGCTTATACATTATCTAGTTATGTAAGTATTCTGTGCATGGCAACAACAGAAAGGCTTTCAGTGTTGGCAATTCTTTAACGGTATGCTTATTAAAGTGTACTTGCATCTTATGATCTCAGACAAGCTTAACTGATGGTCATTAAAGCATTGCTACTTAAACACAGAGCAACAGGCACTTTCTGAGTAATAAGCATAAATCAACAGTACAAAAATATGACAGAAACCAGACCATTCTGCAAAATCAAGGACAGATGAAAAGCCACTGTAGTACTTGTGTCTACCTTGGATGGGGGGATACTCTGCACATTTACACTGCATAACTGTTCCTTGCCTTGCTGGGACACATCCAGAGTCACTACATGGGGTAGTGGGGTGCAACAAGTATGTCACTATTTGAAATGTCTCTGGCTGACTGTGATGGCCCTGGCACATTTGTCATACCTCTCAACCTCAGAGCAAGAAATCTGGACAAAGTCATACATAGAAGTGGGACAAAGGCCCAAAAATAAGGACAATTTTTAAATATTGCTCTTATAAATTTAGAAAGATAATAGCATAGTAGGTATTGCATTAGTATGAATTTTCTGAAGGGTATGAAATCTGAAACTCAAATGTCTGTCATTATTTTCTAACGTCAGACTTTAATGATTTGCCACTAATTTGCCAAAAAACACAATTTTATGAAAAATGGACCAAAATGTGATGCAAAAATATAAAATAGCCACACAATACAGCTGTGAACCTGTCAAAGAAGGGATACTTTTTTAATATTAGTTCTGCTAACTTGAGCAGCTGACAACATAAAAGAATCTACATGCATTTCTGAAATAAATGTAATCTATAACTCTGATTATTACAATTATTTCTTAATTGCAAACCCTCCATGTTTTCTTCCAAAATTGCTATTTTGCGGAGGGATTATTAGGGGAAGAGCAACATATTGAACCAAAATTGGGGGCAGGTGAGAGGTTTGGCTATGCCTAATTCTATAAAGCAATTTATTTGCATGTACCTCTCAACCTGTTAATGCAATAAATCTGGACAAGGCCAAATATATTGGGGGAACATATAAACAGTACTAAAAATTGCTCTTGTATAAACTGAGACAGTTGATAGAATAACAGGTCTTACTTTAGCATGCATTTTTCTGAAGGTTATGAAGTCTGAAACTCAGTGTCTGTCATTATTTAGTGACTTAATTCCTAAATGATTTGCCAGGAAACCACAAATTCTATGAGGAACTAACCAAAAATAAGAAGCAAAAATCTATTCATTCTGTGAAAATCTGGACAGCTGGGAGGTATAGTTCAGCCGGGGCTGTCTTTGAGTTTGCCACCCTTCCCCTCACAAAATCATGGTCAAATGGAGCCTCCCCCCTGCAGCCATTCCAATGATTCATTACTTGGCTATTTCACTCCATTTACCATAAACACTAATGTTCATACTGCTTTACTTCTATGATGATTTGGACTTCATTTGAAAGTTTTATTTTGCATTTTACAGCACAAATACTAAGACATCTGCTAAACAAAGCAATGCAGTCTCACAATGAAAACAGACTTAACATTAAAACGTCTCTGCCCTTGAAACTCACATTCATTGAAACAGCATTGAAACCCACATTCAAAGAAACTACATTTTGCCAGTGGCAGATAAAGATTAACTTTGGGCTGTTTTGAAATCATAGGCCCTTTGTACATGAAACATACATGTGCTCTTTGATACACATTCCTGATTGTACTAAATTATATTCCTTGTACAATACAGTACAGTTGTTAGAGCGCGTTTTAAATTTATCGTTTTGAACATTTTTCCAGTAAACAATGAAACAAAACGTATGCACCAATAATGACAAAACTGCCCAATTCAGAACATTTTTCCAGTAAAGAATGAAACAAAATGCATGCACCAATAATGACAAAACTGCCCAGTTTGGAACATTTCCATCATAAAAGTCTACTCAAACTTCTACAGTCCACCATTATCAGTAAATATGCACAATCTCTGAAGTAAAGATTATCTAAATAATTCCACATTAAAGAAATCTGCAACTAATGAAGAGGTTGCTGCTAGCAAACACCTTTATATTTCATGGCTTCATCGAAAAATAATCCCCTGGATTCACGAATATTCCGTGTAAGACTTAATAAGTCTTACTCGGAGGCTGCAGTTGAACGGTATGATGTCAGCATGCCATGAATATTCATGAGGGCATGCTGACTCAACGGTAAGTCTTACACAGACCGGGTAGGAAAGCAGGGGGCGTGTCCAACTGCCGAGCAGTCTAAATGTCCACGCCCCTGCAAGGTTTGGAAAAGTAAAATGAAAGTACACAAGAGCGAGTCCGCTCAAATGTCCTTGCCCCAACACCACACTCCCTGACATTGTAAACCCCCATCACAGTTATAAAAAGTAAAAAATTAATTTTATTTTTTTTAAATTCCCGAAATAGCTGCCCGTATTTGCGCGTGTGTGTGCAGGTGTGCCCATTGCTTAGCTGTAGTTAGCAATTCCGACATGGAAGAGCATAAGAAAGAATGTTGATGCAAATCACACCAAATAGCAATAGCATAATGGTAGAGCGTTCGCACAAAGAAGAGGCATTCACAGTTCGAGTCCCACCACTCCCCTTCTTATTTATGTTTTAAATCAGTACATGGAATAATACCTGACAAATATGATTAAAATATCAGTAAAAAGCAGTGAAATGGCCAATGTATCAGTGAACAAAATATATATTTTTAAAGGATCCTGATATATAATTGCTTGCAGTTAAGCAGCGCTTTACCCAGCGCAATAGAGTTGCCCAAAGTTTAAGAGCGCTTTACCCAGCGCAATAGAGGTGCCCATAGTTTAATAGCGCTTTACCCAGCACAATAGAGTTGCCCAAAGTTTAAGAGTGCTTTACCCAGCGCAATACAGGTGCTCATAGCGAAATAGTGCTTTAACCAGTGCAATGTGTTTGCACGGATGTGCACGCCGTGCCAACCAGGGCACCGTGGAGCAACGTAGAGCAAAGTTGCTTAAACTCAACCACACCCCCTAGCCTGTCTGGACAGTATGAAAATAAAATGAATGACAATGTTCGAACCCAGGACTCTGTGCATCATAATCAAAGTACAGAACCACTAAGCCATGACAACTTAGGAGAAGCAGCCACTGTTAACATACATATACTTAGTAATGGTAGATTAACCATTACTAAGCAGGTCTGCAGTCAGCCGAGAATTTTCATAAATGGCCAGTCACAAAAAAGTGCGGGAAATGCGGCATATTTAAGCCCCATAGGCAGGAATACTCACCATAACTGATTGTAGCTCACATCTGCAGTTAGAATGGCTGGTGCTGGAGACGGCACACGCTTCTGAGCACAACTTTGGGGCATCGAGGAGTCGAAATACATGGTTTGGCTCCTTGTCCACCGTCATGAGTCAAGACTCCTGCAGGGCCAGTTCCAAGGGACAGAGTACAAGGCAGAGGCTTGGAACCGGTTAGCTCATGACCTCACAGGTGTTCCTCAGACTGGTGAGCAGGTCCATCACCACCATGCAGACCTGAAGAGACAGAAGCAGGACCGTATGAACCAATGGCTACAAGAGGCCGGTGGGATGCAGGATGCCCCACAACTGAGTAGGTAGCCATGGAATGCAGTATGTAAGAATTGATAATTGATTCTGTATAATGGATAGGTATGTCTCAATATCCCTTTATTTACTGTACAGCTGCAGGTGACTGTGCTGCGAATCAGCAAGCCTATGCAGATAGGCTGCTAAGGCTGCTCCACCAGGCAGGTTAGTAATTATTCTGCATGTATTGTTATATAAAATAGGGGAGGGAGCATGAAATAAAGTGTTGTAGTCCAATAATACAGCCATAAAATGGCCTGAATAAGTCCTCTGCATGTACTGTCAGATAAAAAAGTCAGAGAGCCAGAAAAAGAGTGTAGTAACCCATTAAGAAAGGTAACATATGTCCGGAATAATATCGCTGCAGGTACTGTCATATAAAATAAGTGAGTGAGCCTGGAAAAGAGTGTTCCAACCCATTAATAAAGGTATAATATGTCTTGAATATGTCTTCCATATGCACCGTTATAACAAATAAAGGAGTGAGCCTGTGGAAAAGTGTGTAATGTCATTAATAAAGGTCTAAAACCCAGAGTGTGTATGTGTCACTTAGTTTGAAATGTTGTTGTACCCTTGCATTATACAAATAGTATTGTTTTAAAAAGTGCTGGCAACCCAGAGTTGTGCAGTCCCATATAAAGTGGGTGATGGAAGTGCTAGTAGCTGTGAAGCATATATACAGTCCTCAACAGTCAGTTACTGGCTGGCATGCATAAGTAAATCTGGCACACGAGTAGCATGTTAATGTGTTCCCCAGAAATGTGAGTGTGTGTCAAGAAATGCAGGGTTCTGTACAAATAGAAGTGAAAATGTCATGTGAAAACATCCAGATATGTAGGTAAAGAAATATAAATGCAATCAAGGAATATGTAGCAAGTAACATCTGCATCTTGGACAGTTAGTATGTCAGATATAGGTCAGGCATATATTGAACTAGCCAAACCCATTACACAACCTAATGCATGGTGGCAAGTGTAATAATACATGTAGGGGATATACACTTGCAGCCACTAGGAATGTAGTGTAGACTAAAAGTAATTATAAGATGTTAATCGAGGTTTTTTTCTACACCCTACTGTATGTGCATAAACCATGCAATTCCACACCTCAATGGGTATGTGTAATCTTAAATATTTGTTGGGACATATGTCCTATTGTTCTATAATATTTGCATTCACAAAATTTCACATTGATGCATGTGCCCTGTTCAAACACCGCAATCATGGTGGCATGTTGCTACCAAACATCTCTGCATGCTGTTGGACTATCCACTGTTGTTCAATATATGCATGTGTTATGCTTGCTGTTCAACTGTTGGAACCTTGGTGTGTTGGGTTAATGGGAATATTACTGCATGCTGTTACAACTAATCTGGAATGCTGTTGTTTATGTTGTAATTAAACACATCTAATCACAGAATGTATGGGAAGGCCGGTCCCAGCGGACGCACCTGTCCCTCCTCAGCTGGCGAGTACACCTGGCACCAGCAGGTCCGGTGCCCAGCCCAGGCTCCCCTCCTCCGTTGGTCCTGTGCCACCTTCGGGAGGAAGCGCTGCAGGGGATGGGGCTCATTCCCCCTGTGCAAACATGGGTGGAGAAGGGCCACCTGTCACCCTTCGACGGGTCCGGGCTGTGGTGCATAAGGAGATCCAGCGTTCAGTCGCTGATCCCCTATGCCAGCTCGAGGCAAGAGTGGCGCGTCTCACAGGTGAGCCTGCCCATCCTACGCAGCCCCCAGCACAGCCACCCTTGGGGCTGTGAAGATGCAGTGGTGACTGCCCATGGGTGGGGATCTCAGTTCCACTGTTACCATCTGTGGGCTCATGGGCTTGCGATTTCCAAACATCCATCCCCGTCAATTGTGTTCACCCACCCCATTTGTCATACACCGCCCCTGTATGCATTTTGTCTGTCTTGTCTGTTTACCTCCCCAACCTACCTCCCCAAACATACCTACTTCCTCTTCCTCACTTTCCACTCTCACCTGAAAAAAAAAAAAAAAAAGGACAATCTGTACCCACAAAAAATTACACCCCATACATAGTTGCCCATTTCGCACACATGTCCACTGGACATGTAAACTGATAATTATAATTGGCAGTACAACATACTTTGTTGTCCTCACCCCTCTCCCAGGGGGAGGAAGGTTTCAAATTTCACTCCAAATTTATTGCATATGCACAGCTGTTGTTGGTAAAGAAATGGGAAGCTATGGACCTTCCCTACACCCATCCTGCACATCCCGAGCTTGTTTACCTACTGTCTGTCCCTCTTTGTGCCCCCTTTTTCACCACTTTCCTATCTCCCCATTTTCTTTTCTTTAAAAGAAATTAGCACGGGGGTTAGCAGGAGTAACCATTTTTAAGTGGTAGTAAGCGGGTTTAAGCAAGTGTGCCCATGTGTGCATCGCTAAGCATCGTGCAAACCCACGCAAACCCGCTTACAACTGCTTAAAAGTTCCTTAGTTACTCTGTGTCACGGCCCTTGTTCTGCTCAGCAGCAAAAGAAAAAACCTCTGCCAGTCTCGAACCCCAGACCATTGACACAGTAGACTGCATGCATTACCACTAAGCCACAGCAGATATACAAATAACTTGGTGCTGAAATAAATATATCATGCATTACAATGAGGGAATGTAAATGGAAATTAGGAATGGCATAACACAAATCCTGTTCTGTGGGTCTTTACTAGCAGTTGTTGTGGAATTGCATGACATGACTGTGAAAAGAGAACCAGCCATCCTAGCAGGGAATAATGTTACAGTAGCACCTTACAAACACCACACAGTATCAGACCAGGATAAACACTGGCAAAGCTGAATAGGGCAGAGACCAGACTCCCCAACTGTGACTGCTTTACAGGGATGTCCCTGATTTGTAAACAAATGTTAGCTGTGCCCCACTGAATCACTCTGAAAAGTACTAACTTTAGGCAGAGAAGTGTGGAATCACACGTAATGAATAATGTCAATAGATGAGAGTAGACACTGCTTGCATGTCAGAAAAGGTGTAGTTATACATATGCTCTGATTCCCAAGAAAGTCTCAACTGCAATATGTCTGTAATATATTGCAGGTGTATCTCACTTATATGTACCTTTCACTGAGGCCGTTCAAATATATACCTGAGAGTATCTGAGGCCTGGCAGAGGCAGAAACACACAGGCATATCAGCATTACTGCTGTTACACACTCTGCAAATAGCTTTGGAAGGAGTTCCACAAGCATGCCCTTATGTAGGAGTACAACACAGAAATATCACAGGATGTAGCCATGTACTGCTAGCAACCAACTGTGACAATGCCAATGTGTCAGTGCTGAAAAGACTGGTGTGATGCACAGACAAAGTATAATAGGCTAACCTCTAGCTACCATCTGGATATGTCCACAGGTGGGAGCTACGCAGACAGACTACTTGCCTTGATAGACTAACAGGTACACAGCAATCCTGTATGTTCAGCAAGATAGACCTCACATAATAATAAAACATGCTCTTTGCAGTTCTGCACCACTACCCAAAGGTACACCACACCTGTGTATTCAGGCAAAAACCAGGGTGTAGGTAAGCATACTCAGTACTGAAATATGTCCATTTGTGTTGAGCAGCCTGTGCTAATGTCAACACAAACAAACCACAAACTGTTCAGAGGTGAGTAACGTAATAATTACAGTATAGCAGTTCACAAACACTGTATGTGCCACAGGAATACAGTGCACTAACCACATTTGTATGCAGTTAAATGTCTAATTCAGAAAGAAAGTACATACTCCCATGTATCCTGTGTTAGCATTTGGATGAGTGAGTATATGTCTACACTGAGAAGTGTGTACTGGAAGCAGCAACATTCAGGTTTGAGTACAACATGCATATCACTGGCTACAACCCTAGCTTCAGATAAGAGACATATACCAACCTTCTGACTGACACAACAGTGTCCAGAGTAAACCATTATGGGCCCCACCTTGGAAATCTGAAAGGGCTACGCCTACCTAACCTAGCATTTTATAGCAGAGGGCTGCAATCACAGTGAGTAATGCAATCAGCACACAGCAGGCTGCATGCAATTACTGAATGGTGGGCAGCAATTGGTGCAGAGGCTGTCACATGCACAAGTGCAGATACCTAGAAAAGCAGGCTGTACCTGCTGTCCACACATGCAGTAATATCATTGCAGGTACAGGGAGATAGAGAGTGAGAGCAAGAGCGAGAGAGAGAGACACAGACAGAGACACAGACAACAGAGAGAGAAATAGAGACAGAAACAGAGGGAGAAAACCCAAAACAAACAACCAAAAAAAAAAAAACTTACAAAACTGTAACAGACTGAGCTGGGAAATACAAAGGTGAGGTATGTAACTCATATGTATGTGTTGGCATGTAGTAGATGTTCCTGAAGAGTACTCTACACACTGCAAATCATCCATGTGTGGCAGCAGTACATATCTATCTGTATCTGCATATGTGCATAGGACAAGTGACATACTGCAACTGCTAGTGAAGGGTGGACAGATATCTGTCGTTGAAGGTTGTTATGTGCATATATCTATGTAGGTCGTAGTGTGTGGCATAGAAAACAGCATGCAGTGCTGATATATGTCATGTGCTGGTTAAACACTGTGGGACTGATTTGTCAGATCTGCTGTGTTACAGCCACTGAGGCCTGCTAAAGCTACATGGACCGAGCACACCCACATGCATTCTGCACAACACTGTGCAATATAATCACATAACTGTACATCCCACAACTGTCGCATAACTGATATCCCCACCATGAAAGGTGGACTGTACATGTGCCTATATGTACATCTATGTGTACAGCAATGGATGTGTACATGTATGTGTATAGATATGTATATATATATATATATATATATATATATATATATATATATATATATATATATATACATACATATATATAGAGAGAGAGACATGGGGCCATATGTACTGCAACAGGTGTGTGGTGACCAAGGCATGGACTGTAGACAAGTGTTGATACTGCAGTGCCATTCCTCCTTTCCAAAATACTGTACCCATTAACTACCACATAGGTAGAGATCTACCCAACACTGAAGGTGTGAAAAGGGAACATGGGACACAGGTGGACAGTAGCCACCTCTTTGATAAAGACAGTGCCACACTAGACCTGTAATCTGTCTGTGTGGTATGTGTCATGACAACAGGTGTGTCATCTAGGGAAATATAGGTCAGTGTTCCTCTCTACTCATCACAATGCCATGTGTGGTATTTACCTCACATGAGAACTACAGCAGGTGGAAAGGCCACAGACATACCTCACAAAGGGTAATACTGGCCGCAAACAGATGCCCTATGCAGACTGACTCACAAAACCACATCTAGACTGTATTGCATACCGGCCACACAGAGGTGACCTCTGCCGGACATACAGAGGTATGTCACACCCATAGCTGGGTGACAACCACCATGGTAACATATCACAATCCCTCCAGGATACACACTCTAGGGCCCTAAACCTCATCAGCTCACTAAACAGCACATGATGGAGGGATAGGTTCCTATCTCAGAGATATGCCATACACTGGAATAGACCACCTAGCAATAGCAAAGAAGGCTCCTCATTAGCAGTTGTCATAAATACCCCTGATCATTGTTTGGGAGATTGGTAATACACCCCAGGAACCCCCCTCTGTGGTTCTGGTTGGCAGGGGCAAGTGAAATCAAAGGACATGTATGCCAAAGGCCAGGGTAGCATATGGCTAGGCTGCTGTAGGCCCTAGGGCCAATAGCATATTACCTAACTAGGACACTATGCACTCACACATGTACTCAATGCAATACCTGCTATGTGAGGTTGAATAAGTGTAACGCTGAATGTGTGCAAGGTCTGTAAAGGTGTGGTAGGTTAGTGTGAAGTTGTATCTGACATGGTAGTGTCTATCCTAGCTGTGACGCCAGCAAAAGATGTGTATTGTACTGTTAGGCAGACATAGTAGTATGGCATATGATGTGATGTAGTTCCTAGTTGATGACTGTTGTGTCTCATTGTAGGCTAAAGCAATGCATGTATGCTTAGTGAGTGGTACTGCTGGTGAATCCAACTCCCATATGAACTGTAGTACTACCTGAAGCTGTAGACCTAAACAGCACAGTATGGTGTGTATTCACATTGCTTGGAAACACTGTCTTGTGTGTTTCCTGTAGTCTGCACAGAGGACAAAACTCAGGCATAAGGGTTTGTCAGAAGTGGCACACAGTACTGTATGGTACACAGGTAATGCTCATCTGTGTTGGCATACAGTGGTGCATTGTATGTTTGTCTGATGTGTGTGTAATTATGCCTGTACCATGGCTGCAATCATATGTGTGTTACAGGGTATACGTGTGTATCCAGCAACATATATACTCTGTTACAGCAGTATGTCACCTATAGTAATAACTGTACACATATGTTAGGCAGGGCTATGGCATCAATGACTAGGGTGGTTGACTGGTATTACTGTAACTGTACTTTACATTCATTGTAATGGATGACATCTCTGTTCGTGCATTGGCGTGATATATACCCCTGTGTCGAGGTTGTGCAGTGTGTCACAAATAGTGTGCCGGGTGCTGTTGTATAGTGGTGTGATATATAGAGTGTGCCTGGCACTGTTAGTCAGTTGTGGCCTGAGAACCAATAAGTGGTATTGAATGTGTGTAACCTCTGACAGGCAAATGGATGATATATATGTCAGTACAGTGATATCTTTGGTTAAAAGTTTAAAGTGTGCCACAGGACTCACTCACACATATTGTTCTTATCTTTTTCAGCCAGATGGCCCACCAACATAACCCGTCGTACACAGCAGCGGAGGAAGATGAGATTGTGCAAAGCCTGGTGCAGCAGTACACAATGCTGTTTTCCCGAAGTAGCCAGCACCAGCAGGAGCGGACTGCACTGTGGCAGGATCTTGTCCGTCGGGTAAATGACATAGGCATGCATAACCGGACATATGAGCAGGTACGCCATCACTGCAGTGATTTAATTAGACATGTCTGGCGGCGTGCGTCTGATATCCAAAGACAACAGCTTGCCACAGGTGGTGGGGTGGCCATTCATCCCCACCTCACCAGAGTGGAGGAGCTTCTCCTAAGCATGGTGGCTCCTGGACAACAGCAGCAACAACCTGTGACATGTGTTGTCACGGAGGCCGGAGCCACCCAGCATGTTCACATGGAGCGAGCAGGTAACATGCCCTATCTGTAGACTACAGTTAATTGTATTGTTAGATTATGTCTACGTGAGATGTGTACTGTGTGTTTAGCAGTTGTGCTGCCTAGTGTTGTGCAATATTGATATTTAGAATATTATCTCTACACTTGTGACTGTTGACTGTTGTTCTACTGTAGTTTAGCATACCCAGTGTAGCAATGCCACAGTTGTGGCCACTGACGAAATCTCTCATATTCTCATAGGTCCCTCTGGTGTGACAGCAGGGCAGACGATCCATGCTGGTGAGTGTGGTATAACTGCACTGTTGGTAATGAAATGTGCATGTCATAGGTGAGGTGTAGGCCATGTACACATAACACACCTATGCATAATGCATGCCATGCATGTTTGCTGGAAGACGTTGCACAGCTCAGTAATGTCAGTAGCTGCCTCAAAGACATGCAATACACAGAGCATCAGACACAGTTGTGGCAACACCGTACTGCACATTGGATAGGCATAGTTGCTACAGCTGTACACAACATACGATTATCATACGCAGTACACAAAAACATGCTACATATGGTGTTACCACACACCCGCTGTAAGGTCACACTTCAGTATCCCACATGTCATCCACATACACATGATGTACCTCAGGGGTAGAGGCCTATCATGGGGCTGTGCAACACTCTTCAACACATAACATAGTCGTGTTAGGCAATGCTCCCTATTGGGCACCTCACACACCCATGTACAAAGTGGCAGTGTAATTATGAGCATAGCCATGGCACTGCAGTTCAGGTACAGCATGCTAGGCAGTGGTCTGTCACACATTAGTAGCCATGAGTGACCACAAGATGCATGATGATGATGGCACATGGTACTACACCCCATCCAGTTACAGTGACCACAGTACTACACATAACAGTCATTGCTTTGCACCTCAATGTTGTGTGTGTGCAAACATATGCACCTATACACAATATGCATAGCATGTTGTGTGTGTGCTTACATATGCCAGTATACACAATATGCACAGCAGTCGCCATCTGTACAAAGTGTCACATATATGTCCTGGAATGCTATTGGGTGTATAGGTCACATGACACACATTGGGTATGTGTGGTGTTTAATGTTGCAGTCGTGTAGCATGCCATGTCATGGCTGGCACCGTCATATCTGCAATATGTCCCACACTCACCATAACCACTGTACAAGTGCCATGTTGAGCATTTGGATTCCTTCATGTCTACATGCACCACTCATCCCATGTGTGTACATAGCATGCATGTGCTACACCTGTGCCCACTATTATCTCCTATGGACACAGACACTGTAATCACACATGGCAATCTATGTGTCACACAGATAACACATGCAGCCATGGTATGTATACCTGTGAGTGATGGTGCACAGGACATTGCAGAGCTGATAATACATGCACAGCAATGTTGTGTCCATGTACACATTGTGTTCCAGGGTGTAGCCAATCACTGAATAGCTACACACATGCATCAAAGCCATGTATAATGTCATTAAATAGGGCCATCTACGCTTGCACTGCATGGTCTTGAGGAACACATATTCTGCATGCTGACACATGTGAGGTGACTGTTTGCCTTGTGATACTGTCACCCACCTTCACCCACTATTGAGTATGTGTTGGATTGCTGGTGTGCGTGTGTGTATGTGCTGTAGTGAAGAGTGTATTTGTGTGCATGTGTGCATGTGTTCATGTGTTCATGTGTGCATGTGTTCATGTGTGCATGTGTTCATGTGTTCATGTGTGCATGTGTTCATGTGTGCATGTGTGCATGTGTTCATGTGTTCATGTGTGCATGTGTGCATGTGTGCTAACATCATGTACAGATTGTAAAGTGTGTGTTCCTGTCTTCCCCTCACAGGTGCTGAGTTTGGGGTGGCTGAAAGCAGCAGGGAACCTGAAGTCACTGCCACTAATAGTGGAGATGATGAGACATGTATTCTGGCACAGGAAGGTTTGACAGGGTCTGTCATTGGTCCACCAATCGACAGTACACAGCGTTCAACCCCATCTATGCACACACTCATACTGCCGATACATTCCTCATCACCAATGGCCTTAGCCGAGGGACAGCATACAGTTGGCATTGACCAGGAGAGTGTGGTACCCATGGCACTTGCATCCCCTCACAGCAGCCATAGCTGGATTCCTGGAATGGTACCACATAGGCGGATGTCCAGGGGTTCTCAGGGGAGCACCACTGGTCGTATTGCCCCTGTCAGATGTGCCCCCAGAGGTATTACAACCTCCAGTATGTTCCAGGCTGTAATGCAGGCACAGGCATGTATGGAACGGTACACCAGACAGGGACTAAGGGTGGTGATGGCTCATTACACCGCTATCAATGACAGCATCCGTGACCTTGCCGGTGCCATCCGGAATTGCACCGAGGTCATTGACAGACGTTGGGGGAGACAATAGATGCCCTCCACAATATGTCTTCCATGAGCCAGGACCGTGCGGGACG